>NC_079314.1:20083988-20139829 GCF_029931775.1 Euleptes europaea
TCATTCGAAACTGGCATTTGATATCTGGTGCTATTTTACCATCAGAAGAATCTGGTAGGGATTATTCCCAAGAGAAAAAGAAGAAGAGTTGGTTTTTATATGCCGACTTTCTCTTCCTTTGAAGGAGAATCAAACCGGCTTACAATCACCTTCCCTTCCCCTCCCCACAACAGACACCTTGTGGGGTAGGTGGGGCTGAGCGAGTTCAGAGAGCTGTGACTAGCCTAAGGTTACCCAGCTGGCTTCATGTGTAGGAGTGGGGGAACCAACCCGGTTCACCAGATTAGATTCTGCCGCTCATGTGGAGGAGTGGGGAATCAAACCCAGTTCTCCAGATAGAGTCCACTGCTCTTAACCACTACACCACGCTGGCTCTCCAGTTCTACTCATCCGAATGTCTCCTTGGATTTTGAAGCTCCATAGCAACTGGTTGTGCATCCAAAATGGAACGGATGCATTTGGAATCGTCCAGGGTTTCATTTTTAATAAAGAAATCTGAGGGCTCTGCACATGCTATTTTCCCATCTGTCCAGGCCTAGCATTCATTCCTGCTCTTTTCCTCCCCTTCTACATGAAAGATGTGCATATGAGGAATTCATAAAACTCTGCCAAAAAGGATGAGTGAGTTTTCCCTGGTGTATTTCTTCATTGCCCCGCAATTTTGAACTGCCTGGGTTTTACACCTCTAGAATTCAGCTTAAATTAGATTTTCAAACATTATTCCAGAACTGGAGTATGCACAGTTTGTCACTGCTAGGGCTGTCAATTCGGTTCGGCCCGAACTGAAAATCAGCCGAATTTCCCTTGATTCGGCGGGCAACCGGGGGGGCCGAATTCAGCGAGTTCGGGAGTTCGCGAATAAATTCGGCCAATTCGGGGCCGTCAGTAAGCAGCATAACCTTCAGTAAGCAGCATTCTCCTCCCCCGGCCAATCGGTGGCCAAGCTGGGTCTTCTTCTGGCCAATCAGTCAGGATTGAGTACTGAGGAATCAGCTGATGTGCGGCCGGCCGGGAAAGAGAGAGAGAGAGGGAAATCCTCATGTGTGTGTGAGGGGGTGCTTGTGCACATTCACTCCTTTCCGTGGCTGCAGGGGGCGCATTTTTTGGGGTACAGACCCCAAACTTTCAGAGGATATTCAGACAAGTTTTCTTAAGAGACCACCCAAGTTTGTAAACATTGGGTCAGGGGGTCCCGAGATATGGGCTCCCCCCCTTTTCTTTCCATGGCTGCAGAGGGCGCATTTTTGGGTGTGCTGACCCCAAACTTTCAGCAGAACATCAGACAAGGCTTCTTAAGATACCCCCAAGTTTTGTAAACATTGGGTCAGGGGGTCCCGAGATATGGGCTCCACCCCTTTTTCCTCTCCCCCTTTTCCATTTTCGTGGCTGCAGGGGCGCTTTTTGGGGGGTGCAGCCCCCAAACTTTTATCATAGCTTCAGAGAATCCCTCTTAAGAGACCACCCAAGTTTTGTAAAGATGGGTTCAGTGGGGGCTGAAATATCGGCTCCCCCCCTTTTCTCTTTCCGTGGCTGCAGGGGGCGCATTTTTGGGTGTGCCGACCCCAAACTTTCAGCGGAGCTTCAGTAAAGGCTTTTTAAGAGACCACCAAAGTTTTGTAAACATTGGGTCAGGGCCCCCCGAGATATGGGCTTTCCCCTTTTCCCTATTGGGATGAATTATCACCCTCGAGAGATGCATACATATGGATCTTATATTGGATACAAATGGAATCATATTGGATTACCCAGCCTCCCAGCCCCTCCTGCTGGAACAGAAGACAGCCACAGTAAGACCCCTTTGGGGGCTTTAATCTATAATTTTTCTTTTCTGTGTGTGTGTGGGGGGGAAAGCAGAGTCTGTGTGTGTGTGTGGGGAGGGAGCAGTTTCTGTGGGTGGGGGGGGGAAGCCAAAGGGGGCTTTTGCCGTTTCTGCCTGGGGTGTGTGTTCCCCCTCCAGTCTCTCTCTCCTGGTTTGAGGGGGGGCTTCATTTTTATTCTTCAGGTTTTTCCTCATTCATAAGATCAGTTAGGTTATTTTGATGCTTGCTCAAAACTGGTTTTCAAATGGTGACTTAAAGAATGCATCTGCCTGGTCCCAAGTCCAATGCAAAAGGAGAAATTCCACCCCCTCCTGCTCATTATGCATAGCTAGCTGCCTCTGTCCCTTTCCATGGTATGCAAACTCCCAGGTGTCAGGTGTTGCTTTGCACTGTTGCAAAGGTGTTGCATTGCGTGCTTGTGTTGCTTTGCAGTTGTATTGTTTTGCAAAATTCTTCACACCTGCCCCGCCCTTTGCATGTTTGCAAAGGTGTTGCTTTTCAGTTGTGTTGCTTTGCAAAGTTCTTAGCACCTGCCCCGCCCTTGCTCTCATCAGCTGTTTGTCGGGGCTGGGAGCTTTGTGGTGGGCGGCAAGCTCTGCTGAGAGATACACATTAAGGGTGGGGGGACCCCTTTCAGGGCCCATATCTCAGCCCCCCCTGACCAATCTTTACAAAACTTGGGGAGTCTTCAATACACGTCCTTTGAAGCTCTGCTGAAAGTTTGGGACCTCTAAGCCCAAAAATGCCACACCCAGAGCCGCGGAAAGGCGCGATTGTGTTTTTAATGGCTTTATTCGGCCGAATTTTTTTTCCGAACTTTGAATTTCCGCCGAATTGAACAGATCCGAAGTGGGGGAGTTCGGACTTCGGCACGTACCGAACCACAAGGCCAAATTCGGCAGAATCCGAACTGTACCCAAAAATTTTTTTTGACAGCCCTAGTCACTGCTTACATAAGAAATGCCATGTTGGATCAGACCAAGGTCCATCAAGTCGAGCAGTCTGTTCACTCAATGGCCAACCAAGTCCCTCTAGGAAGCCCACAAACAAGATGCCTGCAGCAGCAGCACCATCCTGCCTGTGTTTCACAGCTCCTAATATAATAGGCATGCTTCTCTGATCCTGGAGAGAATAGGTCTGCATCATGACTAGTATTCATTTTGACTAGTTACTTAAGTTCATTGGCCTATTCTGCTTCTCAATGCTCATGTGGACGGTGACATTAAACTGTGGGGGGAAAAGCCATCTTGATTTGGCCATACATACAATGTCCTCAAGATTCTTTTTCTGTGGTGTTGTGCTCCTTATAATGGTAATTACACATTATTGCTCATTGGTAAAACAACAGACAAAAAGACACTAGATACAAGTCAATGATCAAGTACATCAAGTCTCTTTTTCATAGGATTGCTTCCGAAACTCTCTTCATCCAAATTTCTCCCCATTTTCTGAAGTTCATAAGAACATAAGAACATACAAAAGGCCAAGCTGGATCAGACCAAGCCCCAAGAAGTCAGCAGTCTGTTCACACAGTGGCCAACCAGGTGCCTCTAGGAAGCCCCCAAACAAGACGACTGCAGCAGAACCATCCTGCCTGTGTTCCACAGCACCTAAGATAATAGGCATGCTCTGATCCTGGAGAGAATAGGTCTGCATCATGACTAGTATCCATTTTAACTAGTAGCCATGAATACCCTTTCCTCCATGAACCAGTGTCCACTCCCCTCTTAAAGCCTTCCAAGTTGGCAGCCATCACCAGCATTTTGGGGCAGGGAGTTCCACAATTTAACTATGCGTTGTGTGAAAAAATACTTCCAAATTACCTGATCTTATTTCTAGATTCAAACGGATGCATTGTATCATTGTTGTTTATAATTTTATTCCTACGCACATTAGTAAAACGTTGCAAAACAAGTCATCTCGATATGCTTGCATGCCCAAAGCACAGAAGTGCATATCAGGAAAACAGTGCATAAAAATGATCTAGATGAAATAATGGGCTCATTGCATTTGCTAATGCACTGGTGGAAAATGTATAGAAGGCACGGAAAGGTACAGCAAACAGCATGTTGTCCAGTTGGAAATTACTTTTAGAAAGTCTTTGAGTTAAACGAAATAAGGAATGTTCTGGATGTCTCTGTTCAGGTCTGATTCAGACATACACATGCACTTAAGAAGCAATAGGCATATAGTTTTCCTATATTAAAGGTAAAGGTAGTCCCCTGTACAAGTACAGGGTCATTCCTGACCCATGGGATGACATCACATCCCGACGTTTACTAGGCAGACTATGTTTACAAGGTGGTTTGCCAGTGCCTTAATGCAAAACAGACTTTAGGTGGATCCAAAATATTCTCTGGAAGTCCCTCACAAACCTTCCCTTCCCCTCACTGTTTCACTCCTGTTTGCCATCTCTCTCAGTGTTTCGTAGGTTGCCATGTTTTTTAAAGGGGCTGTTCTTCTTGCTGGCAATGCCATCTAACCAGTCAGGGATCACGTTGCCAGTGTGATGTCATTGCACTGTCACATAACCAATCAGTGTTGGCTATGCAATAAAACCCCAAGTTCAGAGAGAACAACACTTTCTCCCTTACTGTAAATGGGAGAATATTTTTGGTCCATTGTTAGAGTTCCCATTTGCCTTGTTATGGCAGGCAATCGCCCATCAATTAGCTGGACTGCCCGCCTCCCCTCAGCTGGTTGATGGGCACAAGCAGGCCAGCTGAAGGGGGGAAGTAATCTGTGCACGCAGCACGATGATGTCACTTCCAGGTTTACCCCAGAAGCGCCGGCATTGCAACGGGGTTGCTCTAGCATTCTCAACCCAAAACTCTATGGTTTCCGTAGAGTTTTTGGAGGTCAGTGCTAGAGAGTCCTGTGCGATGCCGGCACATCCGGGGTAAACCGGGAAGCGATGTCATTGCACCACATGGGCAGATCGCCACCCGCAGACCTGCCTCCATGAAGCTCCCACCAGTGGCTAGGGGGGACCTGGTAAACCTACCCATAGTGCAGGCCTTCTAAATTACGGGGCAGGTGCATTTCATAGGAAGTATGAGTGTGCTAAATGTGTTCTCTATCCCCAATTTTGGCTCCATCTTACTATTGACATGAAGATTTCAGAATGTAGGGCATGTTCCTTTGTCTGTTAAGAACTTTTAACTATCTATCTCTGAGCCAGAGCGTTTAATTTCTCTGTCTTGCCTTGCCTTTTTCTTTTCTAAAGCAGTGTAGCAAGCAGAGATATCTGCATTTACCCATGTGGCTGTTTGCTGCTTGTCTTCCCTCCTTTTCCCTGAGATGTTTCATCTTGGACATAACAAACTGCTCCCTTTGTTGTGGAGAAGAGGGCTCTCCATTCATCTGATACCCTGATGCTAATTGAGAGTCTCCACGGCTGCTTCTAAGGATGGAGAGCCAGACAGAGGGAGGGAGGGATTCTCTTTTAAATCCCATCGCTTCTCAGTCTTCAAACGTCGAAGCCAGCAGCATTACAAAAAAAGAGAGAGAGAGAGAGAGAGAAAGGATTGCCACTGCATTTAACAGCCACAGGGTCAAATCTTTCCAGGAACATGAAATTGTTTCCAATGAGTAACAACAGGCAATTCAGACAAGAGGTTTTGTGCACGAGTGTGTGCGTGGGCGCACATGGAAGCTCACAGGTGCACATGACAGAGATAAAGTTAAGGAGAGAATGGACTAGATTGCAAAAGCCTGCAGAAAGTTGGACTAGCATCTGGGAGATCCAGGTTTGAATCCCCACTCGGGCCATGGAAGCTCGCTGGTTGACCCTGGGCCAGCCACACTCTCTCAGCCTAACCTACCTCGCAGGGTTGTTGTGAGGATAAAATGGAGGAGAGGAGATTGATGTAAGCCACTTTGGGTCCCCCTTGGGGAGAAAGGTGGGGTATAAATGAATAAAATAAAATAAACAAAATACATTTAAACTCCCTTGCCTAGAAATATTTCTTGTTAAGAGGAAGGAAATTATCCCCATACACTCCAATTATCCCTATTTTCTCAGGGTGATTCTTATTTGTAGGAATGTACAGACAGGTCCCTTTCTGTTTTCATATGTTGTTGTGAGTCTTTTTGTTTTGCTCATTTTTATTGCTGGTGTTCCTGATTGTTTAGTTGCTTATTGCGTTTTAATTAGGTATGTTCGAGCATCCATTAGCTTGGCTGTTGTCCTGCTCACCAGTTGCAAGCAGGGAACCAATTGATTAACTGTTTGCATATGTTCTCATGAATACAGATATGTCCCTTTGCATGATCACACTGCTTTAAAGGGCACAGATGAAAGGAGGGGAACCGTTTGAGATTTTTGAATAGAGACTTACTACTAGCATCTCTGTATACCCTTGGTGGCTGCCCATGAACTCAGCAAATCTGATTATAATTTCTTCTAATTGTTTCTTGAAAAGATTCCCCTGACTGCTAAAATACAAAAAGCAGACAATGCAATCTAGCCAATATTGCTCATTTAAAGGATGCATCCAACTCTGCAGGCATAAAGAGGGGAGAAACTGCAATTGATTCCCTGATCTATGATACAAGTAGGTCACTATAACCACCAGACCACGACTCAGGGGAGATGTGAGCCTCAATTGTCAATCAAGAAAATTTAGTTCTTGGAAGAATGAACAGATGTCCAGTGGCATTTTAAGGACTAGCAAAATTTATTCCAGAGTAAGATTTCATGAGACAGGAGTCACTTCATCAGATGTATACAGTGTCCAATCCAAAGCAGCTAAATTTTACTTGGAGCTCAAGAAGCAGAGATGGAGTGGGGTACACCAGCATGGTGTAGTGGTTAGGAGCGGAGGACTCTGGAGAATCGGGTTTGAGTCCCTGCTCCACATAAGCGGCAGAATCTAATCTGGTCAACTGGGTTTCCCCACACACACACACACACTAATAGACATAAAGCCAGCTGGGTGACCTTGGGCTAGTCACAGTTCTCTAAGAGCTCTCTCAGCCCCACCTACCTCAGAAGGTGCGTGTTGAGGGGAGAGGAAGGGAGGAGATTGTAAACCTGTTTGATTCTTCTTAAAAGGTAGAGAAAGTTGGCATATAAAAACCAACTCTTCTTCTTCTTGGGAATAATCCCTACCAGATTCTTCTGATTAGGCTGGAGGAAGCCTTCACATTTTGCTCAGCAGAATGGCAGGACCTACGCCCTTACCTACAAGATCCAGGCAAACTTAGAATGTGTATAGAAACACTGATGTCCTGCTAGGGGTTTACAACAGAATCCTAAGCACAATTATCTTCTTCTAAATCCGTTGAGGAGGATTCATTGAGGAGGAAATCCATTGAGATAAGATCCCTGCAGTACTGCAGTCCAAACTGCTCACGACATGAGTTCGATCCCAACGGAAGTCGGTTTCAGGTAGCCGGCTGAAGGTTGACTCAGCCTTCCATCCTTTCGAGGTCGGTATAATGAGTACCCAGCTTGCTGGGAGTAAAGTGTAGATGACTGGGGAAGGCAACGGCAAACCACCCCATAAAAATAGTCTGCTCAGTAAATGTCGGGATGTCACGGTGCTTGCACCTTTACCTAAATCCCTTGAAGTCAATAGGCTTCAGAAGGGGGTAACTCTGTGTCAGTTTTGTCCTGACTTCCGAGGGCCAAACAAGACATGACGGCAGCTATGGGACCAACCCATGGCCCCCAATGCCATTTTAGAGGAGAATGTGGCCGTTTAAAAACTGTTGCAAGGGCCAGCACAGTGGCAGCAGGCAATCTGTGTTTTTCAAAGCTCAGAAACAGCTCCCTGACGGCTGTTTCAGCATTTTAAAAACTGTATGTGTGTGTGTATGGGGGCGGGGGGGAACGGGACAAGATGGCCTATTGCCATTACATTGTAGTCCCGATCAGGATCAGCCCCAGGAGTCAATTTTTTAAAGGTTACCTTTATTTATTTGTTTTGTTTTTTTATCCTGCCCTCAATCCCTGGTCAAGGCCGGGCACAGGGTGGCTTCTCATCTAAAATGGTATCAGTGGCTACGGGTTGGCCCCGTGCCCCCCATCTAGGGTTGCCAATTGCCCGGTGGTGGCGGGTAAACTACCGCCCATCCACCGGGCTGCCAGCTGAGGGCCAGCGGGCACTGCAGGCACGTGCACAGGCACTGCGGGATGCGCGTGCAGACGCAGCGCACACGAGCACGCAGACGCAGCGCACACGAGCGCGCAGACGCAGCAGCGCACAAGTCACTTTTGGGTAAACCCGAAAGTGACGCAGATGTTCTAACACCCTCGGCTAAAACTCTATGGAAACCATAGAGTTTAGCAGGGATCGCTAGAGCATCCCTGAGTTAAACCGGAAGTGACGTAGGCGCATCGCGAGTGGGCACACCATGCCAGGCGCGCGCTCACATTGTGCGCTAATGCCACAGTCCCGCAACGCCCCCGCTGGTGGAGCTGCGGGGCCTGGCAAACCTACCCCCATCACATCTAGCTTGACTCTGAGTTTCCAGATTTGGGGGGATCCTTGGTAACCTGATGCCGGTGGGGTCCTTCCTCGTCTCCTAAGTATGCCGCCACCAGAGGCCTTCGCTCCTCCTTTTCCCTGCAC
Organism: Euleptes europaea; assembly: GCF_029931775.1. NCBI lineage: Eukaryota > Metazoa > Chordata > Lepidosauria > Squamata > Sphaerodactylidae > Euleptes > Euleptes europaea. The sequence continues at coordinate 20,092,387 of NC_079314.1, forward strand.
AGAGGTCAGACACTGGCTTCTCCTGTCTTCACCTGTCATCTAAGCGGCCCGTATTTATTTATTTTTATATACCAAATTTCTATCCCGCCGTTCTGCCCAATCTGGGCTACCAAGGTGGCTACAGTTGCCTACCTGGTATCACTGACTAAAAGGGAGGATATTTTTGTTGCTAGATCGCTGCACTTTAAATTACCCATAATCCTCCTTAAGCACCTTGTCAAACTCACTGGCTAAACGGATCCCCCCCCACCAAGGTTCACTCAAGGGTGATTGCATACTATTAACATCCTTAATTTGTATGGGGGAAAAGTAAGTCGTTTAGTTCAAGGTGTTTGTAATTACTTTCCATTACACTTGACTTTCTTATAGCCTGCCTAAACTCATCTGTAAATCTATCCTTTTTAAACAAGGTGTTTAGGTAAGGAAGATAGTCATTATAAGACAGTAAAAGCTTCGGAACATACAGCTAACTGTTCTTATCCAACTTACAAATTTCTGACGCTAACAATTCAGAGGCAATAAAATACACAGAAACTCTTGGGAGCTGGCAACAAGGTTATCCAAGTTTCTCTTGAGACCTTTCCAGATGTTACAGTCATGCATACTGGGATCCTACAAACTGTCCATAGTGGGAGAGTGTGCTACCCATGATCCTTTGGATATGCACAGTTGTGCGGACAAGGGCAACACATGTATTTGACATGTGCATACATCCTTGGTGCATGAAACTGGGCTAGCTTGGGCTATCCAGGTCAGGGCATATAGCATAGCCCCCTCCAAAGGGCACTGAGGAGAGTGAATGCCATGTGTGGCGTTCCATAGAAAGCATGTGCTAGACATTAGGTAAAGCGGCAACAAGCAGGGGAGGTCTACTGCCTGCCCATCCTGCTTATGTGCTTTCTGGGACACCTGGCTGGTCGCTGTGGGAAACAGGATGCTGCAACGGATGGATCATTGGACTGACCAAGCTGGGACTTCATTATATTCATAGGTTCTTAAATGAGACAGCTTGTCCTGCACTAACTATGGAAGAAGGTTGGGTTAGTAAATTGACCCTAGCAGATCAGATTTGTTCATAAGGGCATAACAGGAGCCCTGCTGGGTCAGAACAAGTGGCCGGTCTTTTCCATCATCCTGTATCACACAGGGGCCAACCAGTTCCTCTGGAAAGCCAACAAACAGGGCATAGAGACCAAGGCCTTCCTACAGTATTGTCTCCTAGCACTGGGTTTCAGAGGTTTGCTACCTCTAGATCATGTGAAGGTTCTCTTTCATCATCAAAGCTAGAAGCCAGTGATGGACCTCTCCTCTTTAAATCTATCTGTTCCCCCTTTAAAGTCATTTGTGCTAATGAAGAAAAAGAGCTGGGTTTTATACCCCAATTTCCTTGACCTTTGAGGAGTTTCGAACCGGCTTACAATCGCCTTCCCATCCCATCCCCACAACAGGCACCTTGTGAGGCAGGTGGGGCTGAGAGAGTTCAGAGGGAACTGTGACTAGCCCAAGATCACCCGGCTGGTTTCATGTGGAGGAGGGGGGAATCAAACCCAGTTCTCCAGATTAGAGACCACCATCCCACTGAATCCCAGTTTAATTACACCTTGAGTGAAGAACTACCTCCTTTGGTTCATCCTCAGTCCAGTGCCCATAAACTTCATTAGGTGCCCCTGAGTTATGGGTCATTTATTCCCCTGTCTGTCTCGGTTGTTCCTTGGAATTATGCGTAAGTTTCCCCTCCCTTAGAGATGACCTCGCTGTCAGCCCTCACAAATCCTGGACCTCCCCATTCCTCTGTTAACCCGATTCTTCTCTCTCCCTTGAGCTCAGCCCAGCTTAGTGTCACTCACAGCCAGTTACAAAGCAGCATGTCCAGGGGTGGGGATTCAAATACTTCCTACTTCCTCGGAGCTCTTTCTGAGCAGAAGAAAGGCTTTTTAAAACCGAGGCTTGGACTTCTCTCCCCCCTTTTTTCAGATTGCTCCGTTTTTTGTTTCATGTTCTTAAAATGCTTTTTGATGTGGCAATTGGGTTTGGGGAGGGGACTTTTCTCTCACTACAGCCAATAGCTGGGGTCTTTCGCATCACCTACTACTCATTCCTTTTTACTGGAGATGCCCGGGATTGAACCCGTGTGCCCAGCAGATGCTCTACCACTGAGCGCCGCAGCATCAGCCAGAGTGGACCGACGGACTTCAGAAAACAGCCAGACGCTGCTGCCGCAGGCTGAAGTTTCCAACTCAGCCCTCATGTCCAGCAAAAGTCAAAAGTGGAACGGGATCTCATGAGGGGCCACAACCTGGGGGAGTTTTCCTTCCGGACAGCTGCCCATCCGCGGGGCCCTTCCGGCTTTTGCGCGCCCTGCCCCCTGAAACGAAAGACCCAATGCTAACGGGTCCAAGCCTTCCCAGGGGACTGCCGTCTTCTCCCCGTCTCCTCCGATCAGTCCCCCCCTCCCCAAACGTGAGGCCTGTGACACGCGCATCAAGCGCACCACTTCGGGAGGAAGTTGCCATAGTTACGGGTGCCTCACAGCTGTATTCAGAGCTCATTAAAATGATTCGACTGGCTACTCTGTAATCAAGGCGGGTGGGGAGGGGGGGAGCGCACCCCGAGGAGTGTCACGCCAGGAAGGGATCAACCCGAGAGAGCCATCCTGCTTCCAGCGGGGTCCAGCTGGACGCGGCTCCCCTTATCCAGGCTCAGGGTCACATGCGTCTTTTCCTCTCCCCCCCGCCATAAAAGGAGCAGAACAAAAAGAGATGATAAGGAGAGCGAAATCGCTGCAAGGGCCTCAGGGCTAAGCGGCTTGTGGCGTGGGGGATCCCGGCTTAGAGCGGAATCCGGTTTAGCTGCAAAAGAAGCAGTGGGAGGAAGGGCCTCTGGGGGATCGGGCTCATGGTGGGAGCAAAAGAAGGTCCCCTTTCCCCTCTCCCCCACCATGAAATTTCCCCAGTCCCAAATGGCTTCTGGGGTGTGCTCTTAAAAAAAAAAACATGATAGATTTCAGATCCAGATTTCAGGGAGGGCAGTGTTTTCATTATCCCAAATTTTCAGGGGAAATCCATTTCGGGTGTTTGTTTTTGCTGAATTTTTGGAATTTTACAGGTCTAGAATTCCAGAGTCCCCCCAAAATTCGGATATGCCACTGCTGTTCCGGATATCCCAAGAACAACCGAAAACAGTGGGTTTCGGGTATATTTTTGGTTTAGGGAAGCCAGGTTCGATCTGTGAAATGTCGCAGGGAAGACTGTGTGGCAATGCCCCTGCTCTACCCGTCACAGCCAAATTGTGTCACTTCTTCTTTGTGGCTCCTGAGATTTTCCAAATTAAACGATAAACAAAGGGGCATGTGTTACTCTAGAATTGCTCTCCCTATGCCCATTTCCACGTTCATAATCCAAAGCTGGCTGTGAATTTCAAAGCGGTCTCTCGCTGGTGGTAGCCAAGTCAACAGGTGTGGAGGCTAACACTTCCTCCCCCCACCCAAAACAAGCATGTCCTTCTTTTTGTTTATGTTTGAGCCATGATGCAGCAGCAAGTTTTATAGTGGCCCCAGCTTAAGCAGGAACCCCTGCAGGATGGGGCAACTCTTCCCCTCTACTGCAGCTAGGGTTGCCAGGTTCCCCCTCTCGATCGGTGGGAGGTTATAGGGGGTGATACTGGGGTGGCCGCATGTGCTCGCAGCTGTGTGCACACAATGGCATCACTTCCAGAAGTGACGTCATCGCGTGCGCATGGCCACGCGGGCACACGATCGCTGCTCCGGAGCAGCTGGGTGGATTGGCGGGCAATTGCCCACCGAAACCACCCACCTGGCAACCCTAACTGTAGCCCCAATCTGTATTACGCATGGCCAGCTCTAGTTGCTCTTTGCACTGGTTACATAGCAGAAGATCCAATTATGGACCCCCAGCATCACTTGTAGTTTCACCCACAGGCGCCCAGCTGTTTCTCCTCTTGGGATAGTAACCCAGACGAGAGCAGCCTTCCAGTCTTTCCTTGAGGGCCCTGGAGGAGAACTGTCCTGAAAAGTGCCAAGTTTGGCAAGTGGATATGTCACTCTGTCATCTCAGCTGACAAAACTAAAAAAATGTAGGTGGAGGGGGAGGTCTCACGTTTTAGGATCAACTTCATTCAAATGAAATTTATTTTATTCATTTGTTCCTCTAAATATTTCAATCCCGCTTCTCTCGGCTCTAGCAAAGATATTAAGATGCATGACAATGGAACTTCGTCAGATAACGATGTCGACACGTATTGTCTGAAATGTTTCTGAATGGTCTGAAAGAATTTCAGCTTTGGGCAATTTTTTCTCAAACCAGCAGTTCAGTAAAAAAAATGGGGAAAAAGAGGGGGTCTCTTATAGTTGAGGGAAACTATAGTGAAATAGTGCAGTAGTGGCATCGATTTGGCAAAACGTCCATGGAATTTGAACTGTTCCCTGTCTCATTTTGCCAGTACCTTGAAAACCGCTTGCTTTTCCACCTGCAATTGCTGTCACAAAGGATGTGACGAAGCAAACCCCTTTCTGTCAAGGCAATGCCACTTTGCGGAGGTGGGGGGGAGGAAGGGCCATGGGAGAGCATCTGCTTTGCACGCAGAAAACCCCAGCTTGCAAAATCCAGAAGGCAGCTATCCAGAAGAAATACTCGCATGTCGTGGCACCTCATGGATCACGTTTCACTTTTGACTTTTACTGGACACGAGGACTGATCTGGAAACCTCAGCATGTGGCAGCAGCATTCGGCTGTTTTCTGCAGTCCATCAGTCTGCTCTGGCAGATGCTGCGGCTCGGAGGTACAGCACCTGATGGGCACACAGAAGGCCCCAGGTTCGATCCCTGGCACTTCCAATAAAAAAAGAACGAGTAGTAGGTGATGAGAAAGTCCTCAGCCTGCTACCAGTCTGAGTAGACAATACCAACCTTGATGGACCAATGGTCTGATTCAGTATGAGGGAGCTTCTTGTGTTCCTGTGTATATATAATCCCTTTTAAATAAGGAAATGGTCCACATGGCAGAGATTTCTCTTTGAGAACTCCTGCAGAGTCATGAACACAAGTAATAATGCTTCCACATGGACTTATTCTCTCTATATTCTAATGTATCTTCTCAGACCTGCCAGTCCCTCAACTTCTTATTGCTGGAGGACTTTCCCTGGCTTTTATCTTTTAAGGGATAGTCACTATATTGATATAGCGTTATAACCGGGGGGGGGGGGGAGATAGTGGTTTTGGGGAAATGGAGGGTATGAGAGGATATGGGAGGAGGGAAATAGCTAAAATGTTGGGTGGGGTAGAGTCAGCAGTCTGCATATTTCGATCCTCACAGTGGGCAAATCGGCTTGGTTATAATCTTTCCGGAAAGATTTGTGGTGTAGTTGTTGGGATGTTAGAGCAGGGATGTTGAACTCAATTGTTATGAGGGCCAGATATGACATAAATGTCACTTGGTCGGTCAGGGCCGTGCCTCATCAGCCCTGATCAAGGGGGGTGGCTGCCTCGGCTGGTTTGCAGGCCGCATAAGAGCTCTCAAGAGGCCGGATCTGGCCTGCGGGCCTTATGTTTGACACCCCTGACTAGGATCTGGGAGACTCAGGTTCAAATCTCCACTCCATCATGGAAGCTTGTTAGGTGTCCTTGGGCCAGTCACATACTCTCAGCCTGATCTACCTCACAGGGTTGTCATTAGGGGGAAAATGGAGGAAATCACTCTCAGTCACTTTGGGTCCCTATTGGGGAGAAAGGCGGGGTATAAATGAAGTAAATAAATAATTTACCAAAGCAGATTTGGGAAACATTGGAACACACCAGGGGAAATCGCAGAAGGAGTTGGGAGGAGGATGTCTTGGGAATGTTCTGGAACAACCTGCTCTAGTTTTTAATGTGGCTTTCTTAAGCCATTTAGTTAGGGTTGCCAGGTCCCTCTTCGCCACTGGTGGGAGGTTTTGGGGACGCAGCCTGAGGAGGGCGGGGTTTGGGGAGGGACTTCAATGCCATAGAGTTCAATTGTCAAAGTGGCCATTTTCTTCAGGTGAACTGATCTCTATCAGCTGGTGATCAGTTGTAATAGCAGATGTCCAGCTGCCACCTGGAGGTTGGCAACCCTACAGTAAGGCGAGGACACTCAAAACACCATTTTTAGTATAATTGGGAAGACGTTCTTTTGTGTCACAAATGCAGACCAAACCCCACTTTTACACATTTCACCAGCCTTAGGCAGCTGTAGTCGTCACCCTGAGTATGTCTCTTTGAATCGGTACATTTGTTTGAGGTCTATCACAAAAGAGTAGTTAGTCCCTTTGCCTTTAAGGAAGCATCCTTGCTCACTTGTACAATACTTGCTTTGTGTATTATGGCCCCGTGAGTAGGAGCCATCATAAGAGCTCCCCATGTGCACAGTATTGAACTCTTGGTTTCTCTCCTGTCCACTCTTTTCCTCTGCTGTCATCCCCCGGGCTCCAGATTGGCCTCAATCTGTGCCTTCATGCTGTGCAGAGAGTTAGCAAAGCCTGAAAATGATTGTTGACTTTCTCATTCACAAAGAATTAATTGCATTAAAATAACGTTTAGAGGCTTTTAAAATTGTTTTTTGGGGTGGTTGTTTTTTTTTTTAAGTAAAAGGGGATACTTTGAAATCGTTCCAGCTCACCCGCCGAGGCGTTTTTCAAAGTTCTGTAATAAGCACTTAGGAATCGGATGGTTATTTTTATCCTCTAAGATGGTTGAGAAGTTGATGGATCAAACTGGCTGCTGACAAGCTAACTGAATGCTCGTATACAGAGGAGACCATTAGAGATGGGCAGGGCTGCAAGAGCAAAGCGCAGCTCTCTGGTCTGAACTTTCCGGGGTACAAGGCCTTCGGAAGAGCCAGTGTGATGTAGTGGTTAGGAGCTCTGGACTCTAATCTGGAGAACTAGGTTTGATTCCCCACTCCTCCACATGAGCGGCGGATTCTAATCTGGTGGACCGGGTTGGTTTCCCCACTCCTACACATGAAGCCAGCTGGGTGACCTTGGGCTATTCACAGTTCCCTCCAAACTCTCTCAGCCTCTCCTACCACACAAGGTGTCCATTGTGGGAAGGAGAGGAAGGGAAGGAAACTGGTTTGATTCTCCTTAAAAGGTAAAGAAAGTTGACATATTAAAACCAACTCTTCTTCTTCATATTTCTTCAGCCAGGACTGGGAAAAAGATGGAATCTTCTTGGATCCAGCCAGCCTGTCTCTTTGTTTTTTCTTTTGAAAGGCTTTACCACCTGTGACCCACTTAGTGTGACTTTTTACAGTCCTTCACAACCTGGGACCCACATATTTGAAAGAACCTCTCCTTCCATATGTCTCTGTACACCATCTGTTGGCTACCTCACCCAAATGCCTCTTTCCCCCAAATAAAAACCCAGTCCTGGAATTCCTCCATTTCATTGGAGTAAGGGGGGTTTCAAAAGACCCCAGAAGGCATACTTTTTGAGTCTTCAGGGAGAGTCCACTCAGAAATAGTACCCCCTATTGTAGGAGGATACTTGGCCTGGGATATTGCAACCTTTCGTAACCCCCTGCCCCCAATCGCATCTCTTTTGTGACTTCTCCTGCCTTCAACAAGGTCGGGGACCTACAGTCTAGAGATTTATCAACCTTATTCTGATTGTTTAGCTAACTGAGGGAGGAGACCAAGGCAGTCTAAGTAGGTCTCACTTGCACTTGCACCAACATGCATGTGAGTTATGCATGGGGGCTTTTTATACATGATATAGAAACCTAAGGGATGTGGAATGATATAGCACAGCCCAATCTCGTCAGATCTTGGAAGCTAAGCTGGGTCAGCACTTGGAAGGGAAACCTCCGAGAAAGACTCTGCAGAGGAAGGCAATGGCAATCCACCTCTGCTTAATCACTTGCCTGGAAAACCCCACCCGGGTAGGCTTGCCAGGTCCCTCTTTGCCACTGGTGGGAAGTTTCTTGGGCGGAACCTGAGGAGGGCAGGGTTTGGGGAGGGGAGGGACTTCAATGCCATAGAGTCCAATTACCAAAGCGGCCATTTTCTCCAGGGGGCCTGATCTCTATTGGCTGGAGATCAGTCGTAATAACAGGTGGTTGGCAACCCTACGCCAGGAGACGCTATAAGTCAGCTGCAGCTTGACAGCACTTTACATATACACACACATACATATGGAATCCTACAAGATATCCTGGCTGTGAATGGGGAGGTTGCACACATTAGGAGGGTCTGGGGAGGGGAGCAGCAAGCATGATCCTATTCTTCTTCTTCTGTATTGGCTATTCCCTATTTTGCTTAACTGAACACGGCTGTGGTCTTTTCTTCATAATTATGGGAAAGCATTCCATTTTCCTCTAGGTGTCAGTCAACTCACATTATCTCTCCAAGTTTAGGTATCAAGTTCTGCCATTCTTTTGGTCTTCCACCAGAACAATGAGGTTCTTTACAGATCTTAGGAAAAGTTAACTCCATCCCAAGCCAACTAATTTCAACACGCACAGACTGGAGTAACTCGGTGTAGGACGGCACTGTTAGCCTTCTGGAGCCATGACTTCTTGGCAGGTCCTCTTTCTTCCTTTCTCCTTTTCCAAATGTGAGGGTGATCCATTCATTCTTGGGACTGGGGGTTCGGGATTAATGGTTTAGCTGCCTGCTTCAGGAGTACATTGGCTTCCATTGTTTTATTTATTAAGTAAATGTATAACCTGTCTTTTTGCTCAGAAATAGCCCTCAAGGGAACTTAAAAGAAATGAATCATAAAACGATAAGCAAGAGTATAAAAGGCAGGCATAAAACCTAAACACATAAAAGAGCATTAATTAAAACAGACCAGAAACCCTAATACTAAATCATTACCATTAAAACTTAAGAGAGAGTTTTGTCAGGTCCCTCTTCGCCCCCCAGTAGGAAGTTTTTGGGGCAGAGCCTGAGGAGGGTGGGGTTTGGGGACGGGAGGGACTTCAGCTCCATAGAGTCCAATTGCCAAAGTGGCCATTTCCTTCAGGTGAACTGATCTCTATTGGTTGGTGATCAGTTGTAATAGCATGAGATCTCCAGCTAGTACCTGGAGGTTGGCAACCCTATTAAGAGACCTGGTTCCTAACCCTCTCTCCCAATAAAACAGAGCTAGTGCTATACAGATGTGTCCAGGGAGGTTATTCTACAACCAGAATACCATCAGAGAGGATACCCTGTCCTAAGTGACCACCTGCCTAATCACAGGGGGTGGGAGACCGAGAGCTGGGCGTAAGCTGACTTAGACATAGAATCATAGAATCATAGAGTTGGAAGGGACCACCAGGGCCATCAAGTCCAACCCCCTGCACAATGCAGGAAATTCACAACTACCTCCCCCCTCCACACCCCTAGTGACCAGAAGATGGCCAAGATGGCCCTCTCATCATCTGCCTAAAGTCACAGAATCAGCACTGCTGACAGATGGCCATCTAACCTCTTCTTAAAAACCTCCAGGGAAGGAGAGCTTACCACCTCCCGAGGAAGCCTGTTCCACTGAGGAACAGCTCTAACTGTTAGAAAGTTCTTCCTAATGTCTAGACGGAAACTCTTTTGATTTAATTTCAACCCGTTGGTTCTGGTCCGACCTTCTTGAGCAACAGAAAACAACTCGGCACCCTCCTCTATATGACAGCCCTTCAAGTACTTGAACATGGTTATCATATCCCCTTTCAGTCTTCTCCTCTTCAGGCTAAACATACCCAGCTCCTTCAACCTTTCCTCATAGGACTTGCTCTCCAGACCCCTCACCATCTTTGTTGCCCTTCTCTGGACCCGTTCCAGCTTGTCTACGTCTTTCTTAAATTGTGGTGCCCAAAACTGAACACAGTACTCTAGTTGAGGTCTAACCAGAGCAGAGTAAAGTGATACCATCACTATGCGTGATCTGGACACTATACTTCTGTTGATGCAGCCCAAGACTGCATTTGCCGTTTTAGCTACAGCATCACACTGCTGACTCATGTTCAGTGTTTGGTCTACTAAGACCCCAAGATCCTTTTCACACACACTACTGCTCAAACAAGTGTCCCCCATCCTATAATTATGCATTTGATTTTTCCTACCTAAATGCAGAACTTTACATTTGTCTTTGTTGAAGTGCATTTTATTAGTTCTAGCCCATTTCTCCAGCCTGTCAAGATCATCCTGCATCTTGGCTCTGTCTTCTACCGTATTTGCTACCCCCCTCTCAATTTAGTATCATCTGCAAATTTAATAAGCATCCCTTCTATTTCTTCATCCAAATCATTTATAAAGATGTTGAACAACACAGGGCCCAGCACAGATCCCTGAGGAACTCCACTAGTCACTTCTCTCCAAGTGGATGAGGAACCATTAACTAGCACTCTTTGGGTACGATCTGTCAACCAGTTGCAGATCCATCTAACAATAATAGGATCTAACCCACATTTTCCCAATTTGTCAACTAGAATACTATGTGGAACCTTATCAAAAGCCTTACTGAAATCTAGATAAACTATGTCTACAGCATTCCCCTGATCCAGCAAGGTAGTAACTTTCTCAAAAAAGGAGATAAGATAGTCTGACATGACTTATTCTTTAGAAACCCATGCTGGCTCTTAGTGATAAGATCCATCCTTTCTATGAAAAAGATCAGATCCATCCTTTTTACAAAAGTGATCAGATCCATCCTTTCTACAAAAAATCCCAACTTCACATATACACTGATGGGATCTGTGCTGGCAGCGACAGACCAAGAAAGGGATCTTGGGGTGGTAGTGGATAGCTCAATGAAGATGTCAGCCCAGTGTGCGGCTGCTGTAAAAAAGGCAAATTCCATTCTGGCTATAATTAGATGAGGAGTAGAGAATAAAACTGCTGATATCATACTGCCCTTGTACAAATCTATGGTGAGACCACACTTGGAATACTGTGTGCAGTTCTGGTCACCACACCTAAAAAAGGATATCCCAGAGCTTGAGAAGGTGCAGAAAAGAGCAACCAAAATGATTAGGGGACTAAAGCAACTGTCCTATGGGGAGCGGTTAAGACGCTTAGGGCTGTTTAGCTTGGAAAGAAAGCGGCTGAGGGGAGACATGATAGAGGTCTATAAAATTATGCATGTTTTGGAGAGAGTGGACAGGGAAAAGTTTTTCTCCCTCTCCCATAATACTAGAACACGGGGTCATCTGCTTAAGCTGGAGGGTGAGAGATTCAAAACAGATAAAAGGAAGTATTTTTTCACACAATGCATAGTTAAATTGTGGAACTCCCTGCCCCAGGATGTGGTGATGGCTGCCAGCTTGGAGGGCTTTAAGAGGGGAGTGGACATATTCGTGGAGGAGAGGGGTATTCATGGCTGTTAGTTAGAATGGATAATAATCATGCTGCATACCTATTCTCTCTAGTATCAGAGGAGCATGCCTATTATTTTGGGAGCTGTGGAACACAGGCAGGATGGTGCTGCTGCACTCGTCTTGTTTGGGAGCTTCCTAGAGGCACCTGGTTGGCCACTGTGTGAACAGACTGCTGGATTTGATGGGCCTTGGTCTGATCCAGCAGGGCCTTTCTTATGTTCTTATGTTCTTATGATTCTATGATCTAGAACCCACTTATCTGTTTTGTTCTGGGTTTTTTTTTTTTGGCGGTGCATGGTATCCGTAACACTCTCTTCCAACACCACATTTCAAAGTATTTACTTTCTCCCTTCAGATTCTGTGATTCAAATCTGCTTGGTAGGCAGGGTTGCCAGGTGGGTGGTTTTGGTGGGCAATAGGCCGTCGATCCACCCAGCTGCTCCAGAGCAAGGATTGCTCGCATGTGCAGCAGCGCATGACGCAATTACATCACTTCCAGGTTTACCCCTGGAAGCACCACATCACCATGGCTGCTTTAGCACTCAAACCCTCCAAATTTGGAGAGCCAGAGTGGTGTAGTGGCTAAGAGCAATAGTTTGGAGCAGTGGACTCTGATCTGGAGAATCGTGTTTGATTCCCCTGTCCTCCACAGGAGTGGCGGACGCTAATCTGGTGAGCTGGATTTGTTTCCCCACTCCTACACATGAAGCCAGCTTGGTGACCTTGGGCTAGTCACGCTCTCTCAGCCCCACCTACCTCACAGGGTGTTTGTTGTGGGGAGGGGGAAGGGAAGGTGATTGGAAGCCAGTTTGAGTCTTCCTTAAGTGGTAGAGAAAGTCAGCATATAAAAACCAACTCTTCTTCTTTAAAGCAGCCGCAGAGATGTGGTAAACCCGGAAGTGACGTAATAGCGTCACGCACAACCTCCCGTCAATGGAGAGGGGACACCTGGCAACCCTATTGGTAGGTCACAAGCCTAGTGCTATGAATTGTGCTTGGAAATAGGCTGCCTCCCGGGGATGTTGTGAGGGTTCAATGCTGTTGTGAGTTCTCTGGAGAAAGTTGAAGGCAGCGAGTCCTTCAGTTACAGCCAGGTGGGATCGCAAGGTGTGCTTGGAGGGGCCGATGCACATTAACACCTCATCAGACTATAACGAGACGGATATTTATAGCATAGGCTTCCGAAGAGACAGTAGTGCAACCTGCTCAAATGGAAAGCCCAGCTGCTACCTTTTCTGTTCAAGGGAAGAGCTTTTTTTAAACTCAGGTGAGTTCCGTCCCAGCCTTTTTCATTATCCGTATGAAACAGTTCCGACAAACACTTGTCAGGGATGCTCTAGGCCAGTGGTTCCCAAAGTGGGCAGTTCCATCCACTGGGGGGCGGTGGGATTACCTCGGGGGGCACTAAGGTGGGCCCTTTCAATTGTGTTGTTCACTAATTTACAATAGATCAAGCTATGGCACCATGCTGGCAAATTTGGTGGGAACTATCAGATTTTTTCCCCAGTCTTTGAAGAACTGGTACCACTGGATCAGGTTCATCAATTTTGTTGAATAAATTTCAACTAAAAAGTTTCAAATTTGATTTTGAATAGATTGCAATTAATTGTTACTGTTTTGAAATTTTATTATTATCTTCTTTAGTGCGTCATGCAAACCCCTATTTTGAATAATGCTTTTTCTAGTATAGGGTAGGGGTCGTTGGGGTTGAGCATGTAGAACCAAGGGAGCGGTGGCCTGAATAGTTTGGGAACCACTGCTCTAGGCTGATCCTGCATTAAGCAGGGGGCTGGACCAGATGGCCTATATGGCCCCTTCCAACTCTATGATTCTATGATTCTATTTGACAAAATGTTTTTACCCCAGGATTCCATTTTCCACCATTTTCCATCCAATTGGGGAGAAGTTCCAGGGGCAGATACTTCTGAAGAAGAATTTCTTTACTCGTCAAGTCCTTAAATTGTGGAATTTGCTGCAACTAGAAGTGGTTATGGTCATGAAACTGGATGGCTTTAATAGGGAATTAGGTAGATTCATGGAAGAGAGGTCCATCAATGGTTACTAGCCGTGATGACTCAAGGGAACCTCCATGTTTGGAGGCAGTAAACCTTTGAATACCTGTTCTAGGGGGCAACAGCAAGGGAAGACCTTTGTGTCCTGCTTGCTGGCCCTCCAGGGTAACTGCTTCTCCTGGACTGAAACTGGATAGTGGACTAGATGAGATGCTGGTCTAGGGTTGCCAGCTATGGGGTGGGAACGATCTGGAGATTTGAGGGGTGGAGCCTGAGGAGGGCAGAGTTTGGGGAGGGGAGGGAATTAAGGATATAATGCCATAGAGTTCACCTTCCAAAGTGGCCATTTTCTCTAGGCGAACTGATCTCCGTCACCTGGAGATCAGTTGTAATAGCAGGAGATCTCCAGCCACCACCTGGAGGTTGGCAACCCTACACTGGTCTGATCCAGCAGGCCTAATCAGTTCTACTCAGTAGGCCTACTAAATTCTAAGCAGGCCTACTCAGACATAAACCCAACTGGGGACTAACTCCACAGAGCATAGGATTGCATATTTTACAACCTCGAATTTAGGTCTAAGAGCCCCGTGGCGCAGAGTGGTCAGCTGCAGTACTGCAGTCCAAGCTCTGCTCAAGACCTGAGTTCGATCCCGAGGGAAGTCGGTTTCAGGCAGCCGGCTCAAGATCGACTCAGCCTTCCACCCTTCCGAGGTTGGTAAAATGAGGACCCAGCTTGCTGGGGGTAAAGGGAAGATGACTGGGGAAGGCACTGGCAAACCACCCTGTTAACAAAGTCTGCCTAGTAAACATCGGGATGTGACGTCACCCCATGGGTCAGGAATGACCCGGTGCTTGCACAGGGGACCTTTACCTTTACTTTTTTAAATTAGTTCTAGCTAGAACATGGAGTTCTAACCAAACTCCTCCTTTTCTCTCATCGCACAGGAAATCATAGTACTTCCTTATAGATGGAGAAACCAAGCATCACCTTAGACTGGCAAGCGGTAAACAAAAAAATGGATATGTTCTTAATTATCTGCCATCTCTTCGTTGTGTTTGCCAAAAGAACATTTGATTCTGTTCCACCGCCTGCAAAATCTGGAAAGGTTTTTTGAACACTCACACTGTTAAAACTATAGTTCTCTTATTAACATCTGTGTTTTGGTGTCTCTTTGGACCCTTGATCAATCTGCCTTCAGTGATGAGTTATCTTCATGGAAGTATCTTGACGTTTTCTTTTTCTCCCCCCACCATACACAGAAAATAAGAACATACGTAGACCCACGCTGGATCAGTCCGGCATTCTGTTCACACAGTGACCAACTAGCTGCCTCTAGGAAGCCCACAAACAAGACAACTTCAGCAGCATCCACCCCCCATCCCCTTGCTCCCGAGCACCTGATATAAAGAGGTATAATGTCTCTTGTACTGGAGGCAGAAGATATCCATTATGGCTTGCAGCCATTGTGACTACTAGCCATTGCTAGTTGTCTACTCTCCTTTTAAAGCCTTCCAATTTGGCATCCTTCACCACATCCTGGGGCAGGGAGTTCCACAATATAACTACGTGCTGTGTGAAGAAGGACTTCCTTGTGTCTGTCCTGAATCTCCCACCCTTCAGCTTCAGTAGAAGACCCCGGGTTCTGGTATGACAGGAGAGGGAGAAGCTGCTCAGAGACATCTAAGGCCCCCAGTCAAGATTCCCACTGATCCCTCACCCCACCTAGGCCAAACTTCAACATTATCTGAAAACGAATTACGTGTACAAATGGAGCCCAGCTCCATGGGACCCACAGGATAACCAAGTCCCCTGAAATGTTGTTCCCCTACTTTACTTTTCATGATGACCATATGGTTCACTGAGGGTTGAGATAGTTTCAGGTGTGCCGCCAGTTTGGTCTGCAATCTAAGAGCACGATTCAAACTCAGTAGCACTTCAAAGACCAATAAAATATCCAGGGTATAAGCTTACAAGGCCCTGACCTGGATAGCCCCAGGCTAGCCTGATCTCATCAGATCTCTGAAGCTAAGCAGGGTTGGCCCTGGTTAGTATTTGGATGGGAGACCTCCAAGGAATACCATGGGCGTGACACAGAGGCAGGCAATGGCAAACCACCTCCGAACGTCTCTTGCCTTGAAAACCCTATGGGGTCACCAGTAAGTCAGCTGTGACTTGACGGCACACATCCCCCCCAAAAAAAACTTTTCAAGAGGCAAAGCTCTGGAAATCAAATGAAGGGAGCTTTGACATTCAAAAGTACATACCCTGGAAATCTTGGTCTTTCAGGTTGTGGGGGGGGGGGGTTCTTTCATAGAAAACCCTGAAAACAAGAGTTGGTTTTGGGGGGGGGGTTTGTTTGTTTGTTTTTTAAGTCTTACTGAATCAGCCTGAGGGCCTATCTGGTGTAGCATCCTGTTTCCAAGACTGGCCAGCAGATTACATCAGTTGAGTAGGTAGGGTTGCCAGGTCCCTTTTCACCACCGGTGGGAGGCTTTGATATAATATAGAGATATTAGTTATCTTTGCCATTCTGTGTTGATTTCAGGTTCAGCTACATTATTGAACAAAGAAGTGTCATATTTTGTGTAACCTCCAGGTACTAGATGGAGATCTCCTACTATTACAACTGATCTCCAGCCGATAGAGATCAGTTCACATGGAGAAAATGGCTGCTTTGGCAATTGGACTCTATGGCATTGAAGTCCCTCCCCTCCCCAAACCACGCCCTCCACAGGCTCCACCCCCAAAAACCTCCCGCGGGTGGCAAAGAGGGACCTGGCAACCCTAGGTGGAGGCTAATCTGGTGAACTGGATTTGTTTCGCCACTCCTACACACAAGCTCACTGGATGACCTTAAGCTAGTTACACTCTCTCAGCCCCACCTACCTCACAGGGTGTCTGTTGTGGGGAGGGGAAGGGAAGGTGATCTTCAATGGGCCTTTCAGCTTTTCCCATTGTTTCAAGTGGGCAATCGTGTCCTTACTTTTAGTACATCCCTTTGCAGACTGCAGCCAGTTATAAAGCAGCCTTTTCAAAGGGGCAGGGGCTCAGACTAGGGTTGCCAACCTCCAGGTGCTAGCTGGAGATCTCCAGCTATTACAACTGATTTCCAGCCGATAGAGATCAGTTCACCTGGACAAAATGGCAGCTTTGGCAATTGGATTCTATTAGGGTTGCCAATCTCCAGGTACAAGCTGGAGATCTCTTTCTATTACAACTGATTTCCAGCCGACAGAGATCAGTTCCCCTGGAGAAAATGGCCGCTTTGGCAATTGGACTCTATGGCATTGAAGTCCCTCCCCTCCTTAAACCCTGCCCTCCTCAGGCTCCACCCCAAAAACCTCCCACTGGTGGCACAGAGGGACCTGGCAAACCTAACTCAGATGCTCTGGATTTGTGCTGCCGATTCTGCATTACAAAAAGTTGCTCCTGATACTCCAGAACTTTCTTCATGGCAAATAACCACCATGCCTATGATTTGGAGAATTGAGGTCAGAAAAGTGTGGGTCAAGGGAGCGCCGGACCCAAGGTAAAATTCCCATGCATAAAAGACCTATTGTTTCAATGGCGGTACCCAACAGGCATCTGCTGCCTTATCTGTTGATTCTGCCTCCCCCTAGTGGGCATTATAAAAATAAAACATGTCCCCCTGACGCTCCTTAGCCAAAGTGTGCACATCTCGGAATGAGATCTATCAGTAAATCCTGCCGCAATCATAAAGAACCCCACGTATGTTTTATGTGTGTGTGTATTTTAATAGCAAAAGGGGCAAGCAAGTAAAGAGTGCTGAATTCTCCCCCTCCCCAAGGATCACTGTTCGGCAACCCCTCTTCTCATTCACCCAGCTGAGATCACACATTAGCTGATCTCCCGCATTTTGCTCCTTTGTTATTTTGTAATTCTCTTCTGCACGGCATTACATCCCTCGATTTCTACTGAACCAGCAAATACTGTAAAATCAAGCCTGGAACTAAAGCATGCACACTTTGCCGGAAGCGTCACTTCCTTTGTGTCTTCTCCCCTACTTCTACTACAGTGTGCATTTAGGGTGTGTATATGCTATGCTGGCTCTCCAGAGTCCTGACTGAAGCGGGTAACAATAAAAAAAAAAAGCAAATTTAAAAGCTCAAGTTAAAATAGAGGTCACAAGCAATAAGAACTCAAGAACACCAGAATAGCCATGTGGGTCGGACCAATAGTCCATTCTGCCCAGTGTCCTGTTTCCAGCAATGGCAAGAAGAAGAAGAGGAAGAGGAAGCAAAAGAGGAAGAAGAAGAGGAAGAAGAAGAGTTGGTTTTTATACCCTAATTTTCTCTACCTTTAAGGAGTCTCAGACTGGCTTACAATCATCTTCCCTTCCTCTCCCCACAACAAACACCTTGTGAGGTAGTTGGGGCTGAGAGAGTTCACAGAGAACTGTTACTGGCCCAAGGTCACCCAAGCAGGCTTAATGTGTAGGAGTGGGGAATCAAACCCAGTTCTCCAGATTAGAGTCCACCACTCTTAACCACATGCTGGCTCTCTGAGATGTGGCAGGGGATCCCGCAAATAGCATTCACAGGCAACAGCCTTCACCTGCTGACTGCTGTCTAGCTTCTGAAAATCAGACGCATTCTACCTCGGAGCTTGGAAGTCCCATTTGGTTATCATGGCCAATAGCCAATAATAGACCTGTCCACCATATCTCTGCTCCCCTTCCTTCTGAATTCATCCAGGCCGACGGCCATCACCCCATCACATGGCAGGGAGTTCTACAAGTCAACGATCCATTTTGTGAGCCAGTACTTCCTTTGGGAAGTACCAGTAAAACCCCAACAGTGAAAGCCAGCATTTTTTAAAAAATACAATGGCCATAAAACTGTTGTGTTGCAGGGTATAGTGATAAAAACATAACTGTTTCACTTCAGTTACAAGACTGTGCCCGCGCCGGGATTCAGTGGATAGGGTTAGGAAACTGTTAAGCTGTGAGAATCCTCAGGTCACAATCAAGGTCGCCAGATATTGTGCTGTCATTATGAAGCTTCGTAAATCTCTGCTTAAATGATGTTATCTGCACTTATTGTGCCTTTTCCTCATTCCACCTAGCTTTTTATGTAAAGTGTTATTAAATTTATATGTATACATATATATATGCTGCATCTGGTTAATGTGGTTTTTATATTGTCTTTGTTGAGGTTTATGGCTGTACAGGTTTTTTTCTTTTTCTGGTCTGATGGACTGTTTTTAATAAATTTGAATTCCTTCGTTTGAATTTGAATTCCAAGATTGTACACGCATTTGCTGTAACTTGTGAACAAGGAGTTTGCAACTTCAGAATTCAAGGTGAAAGCATGAGAGGGAGAATTTCTGAAGCATCTCCTCTTCCAGTATTGCAAGCCGTGTTCACACAAACGTACATTGTGCCTGTACGTGCGTAATAGGGTTGCCAGAACTCCAAAATCCAAACAAAAGTTTGGATGAGAAGAATTTCAAAAGCATGCTGGCCACCGCAAAAGAAGACAGATGAAGACCGCCCCCCCAAGCTGTGCTTGGCTAGCAACTTTCCTCAACACCTTTGCAAGGTTGAACACACTTAATAATTAACATTGAGAACAGCGTGCTGATCCATCCGACTCCCCTTCATCTTGGTGTTGTTCTTGTCTGGATACATTATTTTTTTGGCAGCAACCCAGCCGGTACATATGAGATATTGAACTGACCTTACAACTAGGTAATAAAGCTCCCATCTTATAGACACCCTGTCTCTCCCCACCTTCAACTCATTCTCACCCTGGAGATGTAATGCGGAGAGCATCAAGTCAAGGAAAAAGCAAACACCCCCCTGCCATAAGTGGTGTTAAAAGGCCAAGCGCCAGAACACTTTGAATATTTTTTGTGCATTTCATCCCCCCTGTAAGTGGCACTTTTGAACAGCGAGTGAGATCATCATTTGTCATTAACTGGAGAGATTTTAGTCAAACACTACAGTTGTGGGTGGGCAGCCCATTCCTGAAGGGGGGTAGTTGCGGCGCGCCCAGGAACGGCGCAGCCACGCCACCCCCTGATCGGTTCACTGCCGGACGCACCAAGCTGAAAATGGTATTTTAAAGAAAGCCCCATGAAACTCTCCATAGAGTTTCACAGGGCTACACATGCCTTTTTGCAGGCGTAACTCGGTGCTTGCAAAAAGGGGCGTTCCAAAGGGTCTTTGGAAGCTGCCTAAAGGCAGCTCCACCCCTGGAATGACCCCTTTGGCACTGGCATGAGCCCCTGTGCCGGAGATACACTGCCAGCAAGTCTGCATGGCTGCCCATGGCTCACATGAGCCAACATAGTGTAGTGGTTAAGAGTGGTGGTTTGAAGCGGTAGACTCTGATCTGGAGAAGCGGGTTTGATTCCCCACTCGTCCAGATGAGCAGCAGAGGCTAATCTGGTGAACCGGGTTGGTTTCCCCACTCCTCCACACGAAGCCAGTTGGGTGACCTTGGGCTAGTCACACTCTCTCAGCCCCACCTACCTCACAGGGTGTCTGTTGTGGGGAGGGGAAGGGAAGGTGATTGTAAGCCGGTTTGATTCTTCCTTAAGTGGTAGAGAAAGTCAGCATATAAAAACCAACTCTTCTTCTTCCTGCTGTGCAGCTCCCTTGTGGTGGCATAAATTCCCCTTCGCCAGCATCCATGCCAGTTTGGACAGCATGACATTTATGCCGCCGTACAAGTCACGCCTCCTCCTCACCCATTTCAGCCCCCCTTTCAGGATTGCACAGTTCCTCCTTTTCATTCCTTTATTCTTCCAGACTTTCCGCACTGAGTTTTGCTCCTTAATTCTAAGTTTCACTGGGTCTTTGTAAAATTGAGTCCAGAACTGGAGTGTGCACAATTTACTCGAGCTGTTCCATTCCTTTCTGTCTTGCCCTCCTAACTGTTGCCAATGTGTAAACAATGCAAAAAGCAATCATGAGAGGAGCATTCTATAATTGCAAGCCCCCGCCCTCCCCATGCTCCATCCCCACATCTCCAGGAATTTCCCAACCTGGAGTTGCCAGCCCTATTCAAGCCCATTCAATCTTCCATAGTTTCTTAGGTAATTCCCAGAACGACTCAAGTATGAATCATAGAATTATAGAATCATAGAATCATAGAGTTGGAAGGGACCACCAGGGTCATCTAGTCCAACCCCCGGCACAATGCAGGAAATTCACAACTACCTCCCCCACACACACCCAGTGCCCAGAAGATGGCCAAGATGCCCTCCCTCTCATGATCTGCCTAAGGTCATAGAAACAGCACTGCTGACAGATGGCCATCTAGCCTCTGCTTAAAAACCTCCAGGGAAGGAGAGCTTACCACCTCCCGAGGAAGCCTGTTCCACTGAGGGACCGCTCTGACTGTTAGAAAATTCTTCCTAATGTCTAGATGGAAACTTTTTTGATTTAATTTTAACCCACTGGTTCTGGTCTGACCTTCTGGGGCAACAGAAAACAACTCAGCACCATCCTTTATATGACAGCCCTTCAAGTACTTGAAGATGAGATCCATCTATATTGTGTTTGACAAGATGCATGACTCATAGGGTTGTGCAAAAAAAAAATCAGTAAATTTCAGGTTCGGGTTTATTGGGCCCAATTTTTTCAGTAAACCTGGAATAAGCGAAATACCCATACTGGTAAATGTGTATTCCCACTTTATTTCCGGGTTTACTGAAAAGTCTGGGCCCATTATAAACTATGGGGAGGTTTTCAAAGATCCTGTGGGGGCATTTTTGGAGGTAGAGTCCCCAGATTTGCAGTGTGGCTGCAAGGGACTCTCCTTAGATGGTCACCAAAGTTTGGTGAACTTTAGGACAGGGGGTCCAATTTTATGGGCCCGCAAAAGGGTCACCCCCATCCTCCAGGCATTTGTGAGCTGAGCTGTCCATTGGTTTTTCAGGTTCAGAAGTTCAGTGTTGCTGAGGACTGGCGGAAAGAACTGATTTTCAGGCTGGCACCTCAAAATCTGGGGCTGCCTTCGTATCTGGGGCGCTTAGCCTGGTGTCCATGCAAATTAGCTTCCAAACTGAGGAAAACAGCTTAAATGCAAGAGAAATAAGGCACGGAAAACATTTCTTTTGGTGGCAAATGACATCCTGTGAACAGTCCTTTATTATGGTAATCAAAACTCTGGTTTCAAGAGATGGTCATGGTGCAGGAAAATGAACTCTCTACTCGAGGTGACCTTCAGTTTCAGAGCAGGTTTTCGGGGGGGGGGGGATGAAATTGGAACCAGCCGAAGTCACAACCAAGATAGCTCCCTTGAAAAAGATTGCTCATCCGCACTGGTTAGCACTCTTCTTCAGAAGCCTGGTAAGTAGCTGTAGAAGTGGTCATTTTTTAGTTGGAGGGTATATCCCTCCGGACGGGACTGGGTTAGCCCGTCTTCTAAAGTGCAGATCAGGTCACTGTCAGACCAAGCTGGCTTCGATTACACGACCCTGAACTATGGGGCCCTAACAAAACCAGTAAAAAAAAAAAAAATGGGAGAAAGCACACAGCCGTGCATCTGAGCAAAGGTGAATAGCCGAACCCGAAAAAGCTGAATTGTCCATTCAGCTTTGGGCAGATTCTCAGGTTTTGGCATTCAGTAAACTCAAACCCGAAAATTACCGAAAAGGCTAATTTCAGTTTATTTTCAGTTCAGGTATATCGATATGCACAGCCCCATGCATGAGACGGCTGTACCACCTCTGACAGCAAATGATTTAATTGGCTCTATAATCACATGATTTGATTGCATGGTAGTTTTCCTTTGCTTGCGTTGTACATTGATTTCCTCTGCATTCTCTTAAGTACTCAAAACATACCACCAAAATAATCCCAATAAAAGACATTTTTTCATATTACTTCTTGGAATACCCACACTCGAATACACATGAAGCTCACTGATACTGAACCCATCGAGGTCACTCTTGTCTACTCAGATTGGCAGCAGCTCTCCAGGGTCTTGAGTGGAGGTCTTCCACCTCACCTACTACCTGATCACCCTGACCTGGATGGCCCAGGCTAGCCTGATCTCATCAGATCTCAGAAGCTAAGCAGGGTTGGATGGGCGACCACCAAAGAACAGCAGGGTCGTTGTGCAGAGGAAGGTAATGGCAAACCATCTGTTAATCTCTTGCCTTGAAAACCCTACTGGGTTGCTTTAAGTTGGCTATGACTTGACGTTACTTTACACACACACTACCTGATCCTTTTAACTGGAGATGCTAGGGGTTCAGGACCTTCTGCATGCCAAGCAAATGCTCTACCAATGATCCATGGCCCCTCCCCCTTTATATATTTATTTACTGCACACTCCATAGAATAAGCCTAAACCCATTTATCCAAATGATGACAAGTATTTAAAAACTTTAGGTGCCGTGACAATTTACCAGTATTTAGTTACTATTCTATTTATTTAGAAGGTATGTATGCTGCCTCTCCAGACTCACTCAAGGAAGCTCAGAAGTGAAATAAAAACAATAAAAACTAATCATACCACCAATTTACTTTCTAGTCCTTTACTTCCTTGCCTTTTATTTCAGGCTCATCTGACCAAAGGTCTTGAGCACCGCGTACATAGGATAAAATAATTTTAACATTAAAGATTATTAAAATGTACAACAGGAGTAACTTTAAATTCTTAAAATACTTGAAACACCTTAACATTAAAATCACAATTACTTTACAGGCATAACTGTAATGAGAGAAGAAGAAGAAGAAGAAGAAGAAGAAGAAGAAGAAGAAGAAGAAGAAGAAGAAGAAGAAGAAGAAGAAGAAGAGTTGGTTTTTATATGCCGACTTTCTCTACCACTTAAGGCAGAATCAAACCGGCTTACAATCGCCTTCCCCACAACAGACACCCTGTGAGGTAGGTGGGGCTGAGAGAGCTGTGACTGGCCCAAGGTCACCCAGCTGGCTTCATGTGTAGGAAAACAAATCATGTGGGGAAACAAATCCAGTTCACCAGATTAGCCTCTGCCACTCATGTGGAGGAGTGGGAAATCAAGCCCGGTTCTCCAAATCAAACTCCACCCCTCCAAACCAACACTCTTAACCACTACACCATGCTGGCTGTCCATAATATCATCAGTTAACAATATTTAACCTTGTTGTGCCTTTAAGGAAACTATTATTACCAGATATTTCGTGACACATTTGGTTATTTCTGGGTCAGCATCCCCCAACCGAAATGGGACCACCCAAGAGTCAACAGGAAGCTATCTTGATAAAATGGGCGCAATCCAGATGGCCCTGGGTGTAAGCCCCTAGTCCTTTATTTAGATTCCTTTCCTGTTGTAGGAATTAATTCCTAATTTGCACGTTACTTCTATCAAACTGTCTCCCTGGCCATTTCGAATGCTTGTTGATTCATTACAAATAAAATAAGTACAAGCAAATGTATTTTTGTGAGTGCAACAGCAGGTGGAACGATCCTTTCCGCAACCTGTCCAGTAGGTGGCACTGTTGACCAGATTATTTTACTGGCGCTTTCTTCCTTGCTGCCACTAACAGGAATGCAGATCCCAGATCAGGCACTGTTTCTTCCCGCAAAGATTGGCGCTAAAATTATTCTTTAAAGGGAATTGGGTGAAATGCTGTAGTTCCTAGAGGCACCGCTAGGGATGAGGCCTGCACGCCGGCGCTGGGGCCACAAACGCCAGCATGCGCCATCGCTGGCCTCCAAAGGCCTTTGGTGCAGGCCGCCAGCGCATCTCAGGAATGCGCTGAAAGGCAACAAAATCAAGTGGTGCTTCTCCCCATAGTGGCAAAAATATAAATTAAAAGATTGACGTCAGAAGGAAAATCTGCTATCTGGGGTGGGCTATTGCCTAATGTTAGGGTCAGCTGAGTTTATACAGGATGCAGGATTCTTGATATAGATTATTTGAATTACTTTAGCAAGCATTTGGATTTTTTTTTTAATGGCAGCATAAGCAGTTCTGTTATAACATCCTAAGTATAAAGGGCTGGATTTTGTTCCATTGCTTTATTGTTCTTGAATTTCTTTGTGTACTGCATTTTTCTTACCCTTCATTCCAGTTTAATTAGGAGAATGCATGGCGTTAATTCCCAAATTGAAGCATGCAACACTTTGCTGTAGTCCTCTGTTCTCTTTAGTTCATTGGCATCCTCTTCCCTTTCTGTTACCTTACCAGTGTGCACATGTACATTGATCCAGCATTGTAAAAAAAGAAACTTTGATGAAAATATATGATTTTGTGAGCATTCCTTTTGTATGGTGTTTTACTGGTGTACACATGTGCTCTTGTGCATTGGGAAAACGTGGCATTAAAAGAATTGTGGTGCACTCATACAAACAATCACAGAGAGATTGTTCTTTTGCAGTGTTTTAAATGCGCTGTCAGTAATAGAGAAAAAGACATTGCTAAAACACTGCAAGAAGACAAGCTTGATGTAATATATATGACAGTGTTATGATTCTTTTAGAGTCATGTTGTGCAGGAGTACAAATGCACATCAGTAAAACACCATACTGTTACTTAGGTGCATGTCCATATTGATAAAACACTGCAAGAAAGCAATCTTGGTGTCACATGTATGACAGCATCCAGATATTTTTCTGTCATGTTTTACCAGTGCAGAGTGCACACAGATATCAGAAAAACACCATGTTTCTAATTATGAGCATTGCATATCGATAAAACACTACACACAATCTTGATATGATTGTACCTATGATTGTATAGGATTCCTTTGATATAATATTTTATTCTCCTATGCTAAGATAATTCACAGTGGGTAGCCGTGTTAGTCTGTCTGCAGTAGTAGAAAAGGGCAAGAGTCCAGTAGCACCTTCAAGACTAACAACAATATTTTCTGGTAGGGTATGAGCTTTTGTGAGCCACAGCTCAGAAAAAGTGATCTGTAGCTCACGAAAGCTCATACCCTACCAGAAAATATTTTTGGTAGTCTTTGAGGTGCTACTGGACTCTTGCCCTTTTCTCCTATGCTAAGGTTCATGTAGGATAGGATTATCCACGGAGGATAGGGCTATCCATGGCTACTAGTCAAAATGAATACTAGTCATGATGCATACCTATTCTCTCCAGGATCAGAGGAGCATGCCTGTTATATTAGGCACTGTGGAACACAGGCAGGATAATGCTGCTGTAGTTGTCTTGTTTGGGGGCTTCCTAGAGGCACCTGGTTGGCCTCTGTGTGAACAGACTGCTGGACTTGATGGGCCTTGGTCTGATCCAGCATGGCTTTTCTTATGTTCTTGTATTCTTAAGATAAGAGCCTGTGGTGAGACAACCACACAAAGGATATTATAACAATATGTACAATCAGGTCAAGATTGCTTTTTTGTAGTGTTTTCTCATTCTACAAGATGTGTTGGCATCAGGATCCAGGGGAGAAAAGATACATATGAATAAAGGGTCCAAAATTGAAGCAAACTGCACAAGCACAATATGCAAAGTTTGAAAATAAAAACAACAACAACAGCCACGTTTCATGCATGTGCCCTGCCCTACAACAGAAGGAAGGGCTCACCCAAAGTCCAGAAAAGAAAAATGGAAGTTATCACCAAAGCTTTCAGCGATTCTATCTGTATCATAACACTTCTCCGTCTTGTCTTTGTGTTGTTTAAAACTAAATCTGAATTAATAGTCTCCACTTACCGTGACAAATTGCAGCACGGAGCAGTGATTTGATGCCACTGAAGAACTTTAAAAGAAGCAGTACTTTAAAAAAACACACACAAAACAAAGGGCAGTTATCCAATAATGAGTCTGTAATTAATTCTTTTAAAGGGAAACAATTACCCTTTCAGCTCTAAATGGATTATAAAAAGGACAGTAATTTACAGAATGATAAGTGAGCAAGAGGAAGGAAATAATGTGTGTTCACAGAGAAAACTCTCAGTTTCTTGGTTCTCCCTGAAGAAGAAGAAGAGTTGATTTTTATATGCCAACTTTCTCTTACCACTTAAGGGAGAATCAAACCGGCTCACAATCACCTCCTCTTCCCCTCCCCACAACAGACACCCAGTGAGGTAGGTGGGGCTGAGAGAGTTCTAAGTAGGTTTGCCAGGCCCCTCTTTGCCACCGGCAGGAGGTTTTTGGGGTGGAGCCTGAGGAGGGCTGGGTTTTGGGAGGGGAGGGACTTCAATGCCATGGAGCCCAATGGCCAAAGCGGCTATTTTCTCCCGGTGAACTAATCTCTATAAACTGGAGATAAGTTGTAATAGCAGGAGATCTCCAACTAGTACCTGGAGGTTGGCAACCCTAGCTCTAAGACAGCTGTGACTAGCCCAACATAACCCAGCTGGCTTCATGTGTAGGAGTGGGGAAACCAACCTGGTTCACCAGATTAGCGTCCGCTGCTCATGTGGAGGATTGGGGAAATCAAACCCGGTTCTCCAGATCAGAATCCACCACTCCAAACCACCACTGTTAACCACTACACCATGTTGGCTCCCTGAACAATTCGAGTTGCCATTTACAATACCCCATTGCTTTGTTTAGGGTTGCAAGCCTCCAAGTGTTGGCTGGCGATCTCCCGGTATTACAACTGATCTCCAGGTGACAGAGATCAGTTCCCCTGGAGCAAATCGCCTCTTTGGCAATTGGACTCTATGGCATAATCCTTCCCCTCTCCAACCCCCGCCCTCCTCATGCTCCACCCCCTGCAAATCTCCAGGTATTTCCCAAGCCGGAGCTGTCAACCCTAGCCTTGTTTGCAAAGCCAGGGCTAACCCGTGTAGGGGGAAAACACCTCCCCCCTAGCCTTCCCCCAAATTCCAACTAACAGGCAAGCAACCCATGCCCTCTGCTCATTTGAACGGAGAACAACAAAGAGCGCTTCTCACTATCCGAAGGGCATTGATGTGAAACTTGGGATAGGAGAAAGCTCGGCTCAAATTGTAAAGGGGATGCCAAGTTGGGAGTTTACAATTCTAGCTCCCTTCAAGTCAGGCAAGATAGAAACCATTGAACATGTCTTACTGGATTGTTGTTTTTATCAGGAGATTAGATCTAGGTTTATCAGCCTAATATTGCACAAATATCCAGGAAGACTAAATTATTTTTAAACTGACCTTCTTCTTGCCGACTGTTCCAAAGAAACTACCCTTAAGGTGGCAAAATTTTGTGGACTGGCATGCTCAATAAGACAGAAGAAAGTAACTTCAATTTTAAACACTTTTACTAATTATAATTAATGTACAGAGATTTAGCTGTTTTAAATGAACTTTTTGCTAATGCTGTATATTAACAAATGGTGTGAAGGCGTGAATTTTGAGGCGATGTACTTGCCTGTAAAATGGAGTACAGTACAATAGTCATGTATTTAGACGAGGGACTTATCGCCTTGGATCAGAGATGTGCTGTATTATTGTAATGGTGATATCGATAATTTTAATATGGCTGGAACTATGTCAACTGTTGCTGGTCTTTGACCGTAAATAAACTTGAAACTACAATTCTAACATGTGCTGGCATGGTGGAAAGGGCCGTCAAGCCGCAGCCAACTTCTGGCAACCTCACAGGGTTTTAAGAACTTAAGAACATAAGGAAAGCCCTGCTGGATCAGTCCAAGGCCCATCAAGTCCAGCAGTCTGTTCACAGAGTGGCCAACCAGGTGCCTCTAGGAAGCCCCCAAACAAGACGAGTGCAGCAGCACCGTCCTGCCTCTGTTCCACCGCACTCAAAATAATAGGCAGGCTCCTCTGATCCTGGAGAGAATAGGTAAGCATCATGACTAATATCCATTTTAACTAGTAGCCATGAATACCCCTTTCCTCCATGAACATGTCATCTCCCCTCTTAAAGCCTTCCAAGTTGGCAGCCATCACCACATCCTGGGGCAGGGAGTTCCACAATTTAACTATGCGTTGTGTGAAGAAATACTTCCTTTTATCTGTTTTGAATCTGTCACCCTCCAGCTTCCGCAGATGACCCCGTGTTCTGGTATTATGGGAGAGGGAGAAAAACTTCTCCTTGTCCACTCTCTCCAAACCATGCATAATTTTATAGACCTCTATCATATCTCTCCTTAACTGCCTTCTTTCCAAGCTAAGCAGCCCTAAGCGTTTTAACCGCAGTTGCTCTAGCCCCCTGATCATTTTGGTTGCTCTTTTCTGCACCTTCTCAAGCTCAAGCTCAAAGCATGAGATGAACACAGATGGTTTGTCATTGCATGCCTCCGCATAGTGAACCTGGACTTTATTATACAGAAGCAAGGTGACACCGTTTTATGTGAATTGGTAGATTATGCCTTACTCATGTAACAGATGCAAAAACTGGTGCACCTTTGAACAGCAACGGGTTGGACCTCTTGGATCCATTCTGCTAGCAGGGACACTTTCCTTCAGCGGAAGGAGGCTTCTTTCCTTCAACATCACCTCTGGAGTCATGTCATCATTGCCACTCAGGTAAGGCTGCCAACCTCCAGGCTCCAGGTAGTTGTAACAAATGAGCAGCACGTGGGCTCAAAAATTAGTAATAGTAGCTGGAGATCTCCTGCTATTACACTTTGTGGCTGGATGTGTGGAAAGGTAACATCCACTTGCAAATGATCGCTAAAAAGCATTGAAAGTGGATCGAAAGCACATTATTCAGCATGTATGAAAGCACCAATTTGCAAGATCTGAGCAAGGCTGTCAAAGATAGGACATTTTGGAGGAATTTCATTCATAGGGTCGCCATGAGTCGGAAGCGACTTGACGGCACTTAACACACACACATACATGAAAGCACCATAAGATTGCCCCCACCTGTCCCCTTTTGGCAACACGTAGGGTTGCCAACTCCAGGTTGTAAAATTCCTGGAGATTTGGGGGTGGTATCTGGAGAGGGCTGAGTTTGGGGAGGGGACGGACCTCAGTGGGGTACAATTCCATGGAGTCAGCTGTATTCTCCAGGGAAAACTGAAGAGTATTGTCTGTAGATCAGCTGTAATAGCCGGAGATCTTCTCCAGGCCCCACCTGGACGTTGGAAACCTTAGGCAACAGCCATATTTCTTTAGGTGACCCCTAAATGGACCAGCCAATTCTACTAGCATGGTGCAGTGGTTAAGAGCAGTGGTTTGGAGCAGTGGACTCTGATCTGGAGACCCGGGTTTGATTCCCCACTCCTCCACAGGAGCGGCGGATTCTAACCTGGTGGACCGGGTTGGTTTCCCCACTCCTACACATGAAGCCAGCTGGGTGACCTTGGGCTAGTCACAGCTCTCTTAGAGCTCTCTCAGACCCACCTATTTCACAGGGTGTCTGTTGTGGGGGGTGGGAGGGAAGGTGTCTGTAAGCTGGTTTGATTCTTCCTTAATTGGTAGAGAAAATTGGCATATAAAATCCAACTCTTCTTCTTCCTCCTCCTCCTCCTCCTCCACTGTAGGGGCTTGTTGGCTTGGCAGCTAGCAGGCACAGGTGAAGAAAGGACACATTGCCAATTCTCTAGATTCTTCTCTAGCTAGAACACTTCCTCCTCTTGCAATAACACTTCTTTTAAAAAATCTGTAATTGCAGGCTTTAAAATATGTGCTTCTCAAGTAGGTCATAAGCTGCCTGCTGCAATGGGATGGATCCCACCCTGTTCCTGGAGCCCTGACAGGCCACACAGCTCAGTAACTTTGTCAGAAAATGCAGTCAAACAGCATTATGGCGATAAAATGCACACAAAGGGTACGGTTGCCAGCTCTGTGTTGAGAAATACCTGGAGATACTTGGGGTGGAGCCTGAGGAGGGCGGGGTTTGGGAAGGGGAAGGACTTCAATGCCATAAAGTCCAATTGCCAAAGTGGCCATTTTCTCCAGGTGAACTGATCTTTATCGGCTGGAGATCAGTTGTAAAAGCAGATCTCCAGCTAGTACCTGGAGGTTGGCAACCCTATTTAATGTCAATGTACAAGTTGACAAAATGCTACAGAAAAGCAATGGGATTTTGCATATGATTGTCATGGCATGTACATGTAACCACTAGAGAATTAATTTTAGAAACACTGTAAAAATACTTATAGCAGAACTGGAATAAAACTAAAAGGGGAAAGGAAGTCAGTAGGGATGCCAACCTCCAGGTGGAGCCTGGGGATCTCCCAGAATTACAGCTCATCTCCAGACTGGAAAGATCAGTTCCCCTGGAGCAAATGGATGCTTTGGAGGGTGGACTCTATGGCATTATACTAGAGTTGCCAATCTCCAGGTATTAGCTGGAGATCTCCTGCTATTACAACTGATCTCCAGCTGATAGAGATCAGTCCCTCTGGAGAAAATGGCTGCTTTGGCAATTGAACTCTATGGCATTGAAGTCCCTCCCCTCCCCAAACCTCGCCCTTCTCAGGCTCTGCCCAAAAAACCTCCCGCCGGTGGCGAAGGGGGACCTGGCAACCCTACATTATACCCCGCTAAGGTCCCTGTCCTCCTCAAACCCTTCCTCCCCAAACCCTTCCCTCCTGAGGCCCCACCACCTCCCCCTTCCCACTGGTGGCCAAGGAGGACCTGGCAACCCTAATAGTCAGTGAATGGTGAGGAGGAAAATTCCAGAACAAGAAGGAGCTAGGGAAATCTGTTCATCTCTAAGGAAGATTGGCTAGACTGGATGGCCCAGGCTAGCCTGATCTCGTCAGATCTTGGAAGCTAAGCAGGGTCAGCCTTGGTTAGTATTTGGATGGGAGACCACCAAGGAATACCAGAGTTGCTGTGCAGAGGAAGGCACTGGCAGTCTCTTGCCTTGAAAACCCCAAAAAGGGGTCGCCATAAGTCAGCTACGTCTTGAAGGCACTTTACACACACACACACACACACACACACACACACACACACACACACGGAAGACTGAACTCAGTCAAAGCTGCTGGGTAGCTGGTGTCAACCCCTTTTCCACCTCACCTTCATTGGAGAGAAGATGAAAACAAACCTCAGATGTCTGTGTAAATCCACCACATTCTGGTATATGATTAAACCAATGTCATGGTGCTAGTAAAAAAATTGGTGAATCAACAATCCGCTGTGGAGAAACAGGAACCGCAAATGGCAATGTTTATATAGCCCTGCCATTAAAATATCTGAGGGAACAATTCAAATCGAGGTTATAGGTTTGGCTGAGAAGGTGGCCCTTGGCACCCTCTCCTCCTCTAATCCTCAGGCAGGTTTGGGCTGGTTTGGGCGTGGGGGGTGGTGGTTGTCTGTTCAGGGGTTTGGGAGGCTTTCTGCCTCTTACTCTCTTGGGAGCAGGCTGTCACTCGGGGGAGAACAGAAAACGAATTCTGAGTAACGATCGATTTGCCCTCAGTGATGTGGCGGGTGACGTCATGCGGGCGCTGACCTTATATGTAGGTTGCCAATTTTAATATTGCAATATATATTGTAGTGGTTCGTGCTGAGGAAGACCCAAAGGGTCGAAACAGGGCAATAACCGGACCCCTGTAAAGCTACACCCCCAATCTACAAGGGGCATCATCAGAACCACAAAGCTACAGACGCCGAAGAGCATCGCGATCACGTGATATGTTCCAAAAAAACAGGAACTTTACTCAAGCTTCTATGTTACAGTTGTAACTGAATTTGTAGGCTTTGTTGGAAAATGTTATTTCATTATTATATGACATGACTTTGAATATCATGACAACCTTCAACTTGATTTGAATTATAAGCATTTATTTTGCATAGAACAATTGTGATTTGCTTGGGCTATAACTGCTGGTCTTGTTCTACAATATCATACAGCAGGCTAACTTTGGTTTACCAACCTCCAGGTGGTGGCAGGAGATTTCCTGCTATTCCAGCAGATCTGGAGATCAGTTCCCCTGGAGAAAATGGCCACTTTGGCCATTGGACTCTATGGCATTGAAGTCCATCCCCTCCCCAAACCCTGCCCTCCTCAGGCTCCACCCCAAAAATCTCCCGCTGATAGCAAAGAGGGGGCTGGCAACCCTACTTATATGGTTTGGGACCAACATACCGATTAGTAACCAATTAGTAACCTATTATAAACCGATTAGTAAGTAGTACTAATCGGTTTGCGATCAATCACTAATCGGTTACTTATCGGTTTACAATTTACTAATCGTTTTGCAATTGGCCACTAATCAGTTACTAATTGGTTACTAATCAGTCACTAATTGGCTACTAATCGGTTCACAGTAGGTTACTAATTGGTTACTAATTGGTTTGCAATCAGTCACTAATTGGTTACTAATTGGTTTACAATTTACTAATCGTTTTGCAATTGGCCACTAATCAGTTACTAATCGGTCACTAATTGATTACTAATCGGCCACCAATCAATTACTAATCGGTTATTAACTGGTTTGCAATTGGTTACTAATTGGTTTGCAATCGGTCACTAATCAGTTACTAATCGGTTTGCAATCTGTAACTAATCGGTTACTGATTGGTTAGCAATAGTTACTAATCGGTTTGCAATCAGTTACTAATTGGTTACTAATTGATTTACAATTTACTAATCGTTTTGCAATCGGCCACTAATTAATTACTAATGGGTTTGCATTTGGTTACTAATCGTTTTTTAATTGGCTACTAATCGGTCATTAATCGGTTTACAATTGGTTACTAATCAGCTACTAATCGGTTTGCAATTGGTTACTAATTGGTTTGCAATCGATCACTAATTGGTTAGCAATTTGGTACTAATCAGTTTGCAATCAGTTACTAATCAGTTACTAATGGGGAGTAGGGAGGACCAGTGCAGTTGCATTTCATGGCAGAGTGTAGCCAGCTGGGTTTTAAGAGTTCGATTCATTCTCTCCACTTTTCCAGAGGTTTGCTGGGAGAGAATTGTGATTGTTGGTGATTGCTGCCTGAAAGCTTGATTGTTACCTTGTTAAGTGGGGTTGTGGTGATTGGAGCTTGTTGTTGTGATCGGGCACTAATCGGTTTGTAATCGGCTAATAATCGGTTTTCAATTGGTCACTAATCGGTTATTAATCGGTTTTCAATTGGTTACTAATCGGTTATTAATTGGTTTGCAATTGATTACTAACTAGTTACTAATCGGTTTGCAATTGGCTACTAATTGGTTTGCAATCGGTCACGAATAGGTTACTAATCGGTTTGCAATTGGCTACTAATCGGTTTACAATCGGTTACTTGTTAGTTTGCAATCAGTTACTAATCGGTTTGCAATCGATCACTAATCGGCCACTAATCGGTTTGCAATTGGTTACTAACCAGTTACTAATCAGTTACTAATCGGTTTGCAATAGGCTACTAATTGGCTTGCAATCGGCTACTAATTGGCTTGCAATCGGTTACTATCAGTTACTAATCATTTACTAATCAGTTTGCAATAGGCTACTAATTGGCTTGCAATCGGCTACCAATCGACTACTAATTGGCTACTAATCAGTTAATAATTGTTTACTAATCAGTTTGCAATAGGTTACTAATTTGTTACTAATTGGTTACTAATCGGCTACCAATCAACTACTTATCGGCTACTAATCAGTTAATAATCGTTTACTAATCAGTTTGCAATCGGTTACTAATTGGTTTGCAATTGGTCACTAACCGGCTACTAATTGGCCACTGGTTGGTCACTAATCGGCTACTAGTTGTTCACTAATTGGTCACCAATCGGTTACTAATTGGTTACTAATTGATTCGCAATCGGTTACTAATTAGTCACTAATTGGCTCTTAATCGGTTACCAATCAGTTTGCAATCGGTCACCAATCAGTTACTAATCGGTTACTAATCAGTTCGCAATTGATCACTAATCGGTTACTTATTGGTTACTTATTGGTTACTAATCGGTTCGCAATAAATCACTAATCAGTCACTAATTGGCTCTTAATCAGTTACTAATCGGTTTACAATTGGTTACTAATTGGCTACTAATCGGTTACTAGGCTCACAATTGGTCACTAATAAGTTACTAATTGGTTACTAATCAGCCACTAATCAGTTTGCAATCAATCACCAATCGGTTTGCAATCAGACACTAATCGGTTACTAATCGGTTCACAATTGGTTGCTAATCGGCCGCTAATCGGTTTGCATTTGGTTACTAATCGGTTACTAATCAATTACTAATTGGTTACTAATAGGTCACTAGCCGGCTTGCAACTGGCCACTAATCGGTTACTAATCAGTATCTAATCGGCTACTAATTGGCCACTAATCAGTTTGCAATCGGTCACAAATCGGTTGCTAATCGGTTTGCATTCGGTTACTAATCGGTTACTAATCGGTTACTAATCGGTTACTAATCGGTTTGCAATCGGTCACTAATCGGTTACTAATCAGTTTACAACTAGTTACTAATAGGTTACTAATCAGTCACTAATCAATTTGCAATCGTTCACTAATCGGTTACTAATCGGCTTGCAATCGGTCACTAATCGGTTTGCAATTGGTCAACAATCGGTTACTAATCGGTTTGCAATCGGTTAATTATCAGTTACTAATTGGTTACTAATTGGCCACTAATCAGTTTGCAATCAGTCACTAATAGGTTACTAATCGGTTTGCAACTGGTCACTAATTGGTTTGCAATCGGTCACTAATCGCTTACTAATCGGTTTACAATTAGTTGCTAATCGGTCGTTAATCGGTTAGCAATAGGTTACTAATCAGTTTGCAATCCATTACTAATTGGTTACTAATCATTTACTAATGCAAACCAATTAGTAATTAATTACTAATTAATTACTAATTATTAATTAATTACTAATCGGTTTGCATTCGGTTACTAAATGGTTACTAATTTGGTTACTAATCATTTTGCATTTGGCTACTAATCGGTCACTAATCGGTTTACAATTGGTTACTAATCAGCTACTAATCAATTGTAGTAGGACTGCATACTCCCTTAGGAGTCTACCTGACCACTGCAGTCATCCTCCAAGGCCCTGTTTGGGTTTGCCTCCACCTTCTGATATTAGGAAGGCAACAACCTGGGAGGGCCTTCTCGGTCATGGCACCAAAACTCTGGAACTTCCTCCCCATATAGTCTTGTCTTTCCCCTTCTGTTGCCATCTTCTACCAGTAGGTGAAGACTTTTTTTGTTTTATTTTGCTTTCCCTCAGCGGTTCCCTCAGCAGTTCCCTCAGTTTTGTTTTTCCCTCACTGGTTCCCTTCTTCCGGCCCAATGCTTTAATTGTTGTTTTGATGTTTTTGTGTGTGTTTTAGCTCTGTTTAATTGTTTTAATGATGTTTGGGGGGGGAGGGTTTGAATGGTGTTAAAACGTGATTTTATTATGCATGTTTTAATTTGTTGGCTGCCTTGGTGGCCGGGAAAAGTGGGGTAGAAACTTTGTAAAATGAATGAAATAATAAATGATGATGTAACATGTTCCTCATAAGAGCCAGTGTGGTGTAGTGGTTAAGGTATTGAACTAAGACCTGGGAAATTCAGGTTTGAGTCTTCACACCCATCATGGAAGCTGGCTGGATGACCTTGGGTCAGCCACACGCTCTCAGCCCTGACCCTGGCTAGTATTTGGATGGGCGACCTCCAAGGAATACCAAGGTAGGGATGTGGAGGCAGGCAATGGCAAACCATTACCTAACATCTCTTGCCTTGAAAACCTTACGGGGTTACCATAAGACAGCTGTAACTTGCTGGCAACTACTACTACTACTACTACTACTACTACTACTACATGTTCCTCAGAAGAAGTTGCCCAGCCTAGAACTTCTGCAGGTGCATGGAAGGGGGACAATTTTAACCAACTGCTACCTCCTGCAGTAGCCCAAAATGCCCCCTGAAATGCTGCTCCTTGGAAATGGGGGCTCCCTAGAATAGCTTGGGGGGGAAATCAGAGCTCCCCTGAAATAGGGAGGGTTCCGTTAAAAATCATTCCCCTCATTGTTCCCATGGAAGCTCTAAGCAGGACCCAAGCCATCATCTAGCTGGAAAAAATGTGGCATATTAAGAGCAGCCAAAAAGGAAAAAAGGAAAAGCCAAAAAGCCAAGAACACAATCCATGGAATAATCTTTGATTAGGATCAACCCAGTGACAAACCCCAGTGTGCAAGCTTCCTAGTTCCCCAGCATTCTTCATCAGGCGGATGTTACAAAATAAAACAAAGGAAAGAAGCAGCTGTTTCCGGTCACCATGATCTTAAGACCACCTTGTACCAAGATCTGGTGGGACTTCGAGCAGGCATAGAAGATTTGGGTTTCAGGTTGATTCTGATTACGAAGGGGTTGCCATGTCTGTTGTAGCAGAAGAAAACAAAAGTCCAGCGGTACCTTAAAGATGAAAGCAGGCTGCTTGCTGGCCAGGGGCCATAAAAACAAGAGGCAATAAAACAATTAAACCCCATAGCAACAATCCCCCCCCTACAGACAATGTCCAGCAGAGCCCTCTTTCAAACAATCTAGAGAATGTTTAGTAGAATGTTAATTTCACAATGGGTCGGCTTGCATTTATGAGCAGACGCATTTCGTAACCAAGCTTTTCAGATACACGTGATGTTGAGCCTCGTGTGTTTTTACTCAGATTGGTTTGAAAGTACAAACAGGTCCTTTGAAACAAGATTACCTGCCCCCTCCCCCGTGCAAATGGTCAAATTCTTCTTTAAAAGCATCAACCAAGATGTAAGGCCCCTTTCTTCTCTCCAGTTGGGACACCCAAATTGATTCCCCATCTTCTCTTAGTTGTATATGAAGGGCACCCCCCCCTTTTGGAAACCTAAAATGCAATGGGGATTTTCTTGGTGTAAGTTTCAGAAAGTGCATCTGACTTAGGGTTCCCAACCTCCAGGTGGAACTATAAGCAGCAATAAACCTATGCTGAAATAGTGATACTGGAGAGAACAGCAGCACGTGGGCTCAAAGGATTTTTTTCTATGAAATAAGTATTATATTAAATGCCCATAAATAAAAAGAAAAATACTATGCCAAAGAGACAATATTCAAAAAAGCTCAATTGTTAGTGTATTAAAGTCATACCACAATGAGTACATTAAACAAATGCCACGCAGGGCTTAAGACAACAAAAGAAAAATGCCAATATAGGCTACAATCAAGTAGACGGATACAATGTTTAAGGAGACGAGCCTCGCTCCGCAATTGCCACGCAGGGCTTAAAACAAAAAGGTGCCACAGAAGGCTACAAAAATCCATTCAAGCAGGTGGAGTAGTATCTAAGGAGACGGACAGGAGACGGACCTCGTTCCGATATGAAATTGAAAAACCCCACTCAGAGCATTGAAGGGGTCCAAGAAATAAACAAAATCACGGCCAGAAGAGCAGCAAGTCGCGCGTTTCGGATAGTCCTTCATCAGCTTGCTACATTGACTTACCGTCGTGCTGTAGCTGGCTAAAAGCAACAAATTTGCAGTCGTATTGAAACCGACCTGTCTGTTATTTGGGCAATCC
This sequence comes from Euleptes europaea, assembly GCF_029931775.1. Taxonomy (NCBI): domain Eukaryota; kingdom Metazoa; phylum Chordata; class Lepidosauria; order Squamata; family Sphaerodactylidae; genus Euleptes; species Euleptes europaea. The sequence goes on from NC_079314.1 coordinate 20,130,030, forward strand.
CATTTTAATGTCTGTTCAGCCTGAAAATTGGCAGCAGATTCTCCCAGAGAAGTTATTCAGGAACTAGGATTCTCCCAGAGTATCATTCAGAAACTAGGAGATGAGAAGAAGGAGAAAAAGGAGGAGGAGGAGGAGATGAGGAGGAGTTGGTTTTTATATGCCGACTTTCTCTACCACTTAAGGGAGACTCAAACCGGCTTACAATCACCTTCCCTTCCCCTCCCCACAACAGACACCCTGTGAGGTAGGTGGGGCTGAGAGTGCTCTAAGAGAACTTTGACTAGCTCAAGGTCACCCAACTGGTTTCATGTGGAGGAGTGGGGAAACAAATCCAGTTCACCAGGAAGAGTGGGGAATCAAACCCGGTTCTCCAGATCAGACTCCACTGCTCCAAACCACTGCTCTCAACCACTACACCACGCTGGCTAAGGAACTGGGAAGTGGGAACCAACTGGGAACTGGGAACCAACTTCATCCTCGTAGTGATATTTTATTTGCCGCCTCCCTGCCTCCCTTGACCTTCAGTTTTACTTGCATATGTAAATATTGTCCTGTTCAGGAACTAGAAGTTTCATATCAGGGCCCTTCAATCTTTATGAGGATAAAGCAGGGCTCTTTAAGATGCTCTGCCGTAAGCATGTGTGTGAAAGATTAACCGCTGGGGAAGTCCGAGTGTTTAAGTGACAATGGAAAAAGAGAAGGGAAGTGGAAAACACTGTCAATCTAGTTTCTCCAAGGAACATTGGAGCAAAAGTTACCTGTCCCACTCAGAGCCTGGCCCATTCGAGCTTTAAGAGACTGCCTTCTCCAGTGTTCAAGAGCAGCATTACTGGGAGGGACCATGGCTCGGTGGCAGAACATCTGCTTGGCAGGCAGAAGGTCCCAGGTTCAATCCCTGGCATCCCCAGTTAAAAGGACCAGTCAGTAGGGGGTGTGAAAGGCCTCCGCCTGAGACCCTGGAGAGCAGCTGCTGGTCTGAGTAGACAATACTGTCCTTGATGGACCATTGGTCTGATTCAGCATGAGGCAGCTTCATGTGTTCAGCATTCCCCAGTTCATTGCAGTGGTTCCCATCTGTGTCTTTCCTGGCATCCAATTGCTTCTTAAACTTTGGGGATAAAACCCAAAGTGTTTGGAATGAAGCTGGGAAGGGGGGAATAGGCACAGAGCTTTAGGTGGCTGGCTCCCTAAATCTGACTAGCGAAGTGTGGAGCTCATTCAAAGCCACGCATCTTCAGCTTGGCTAGTGAATCTGAAATCTGTGAAGGTGGCCTTTCTGCCATGAGTTGACCATCTCAATCCCTACCGAGTCCCAGTATGGTAGTAATAAATCTGCACACGAATGAAGATTTGTCACTAAGACTTGTTGCAGTGGAGGATGTACCCTGTCCCACCATTGCCGCCTCTGCTGACTAGATGTTGACATACAAAGTAGAGCTCGACACTGACCAGGATAGGCTAGCATAGCCCAGTCTCTTCAGATCTCAGAAGCTAAGCAGGATCAGCCCTGGTTAGTATTATGATGGGAGACCACCAAGGAAGTCTGCAGTTGCTGCGCAGAGGCAGGGAATGGCCAACCACCTCTAGAACATAAGAACATAAGAAAAGCCATGCTGGATGAGACCAAGGCCCATCACGTCCAGCAGTCTGTTCACACAGTGGCCAACCAGAGGCCTCCAGGAAGCCCACAAACAAGATAACTGAAGCAGCATTATCCTGCCTGTGTTCCACAGCACCTAATATATTAGGCATGCTCCTCTGATCCTGGAGAGAATAGGTATGCATCATGATTAGTATCCATTTTTACTACTCCATCACCACTAGGAGTGACACTTTTCTTATATATATGGTTGGAATGTCACAATACCCTATTGCGAAAGCGTTCGTTAGTAGCCATGAATACCCCTCTCCTCCATGAACATGTCCACTCCCCTCCCCAAGTTGGCAGCCATCACCACATCCTGGGGCAGGGAGTTCCACAATTTAACTCTGCGTTGTGTGAAGAAATACTTCCTGTTATCTGTTTTGAATCTCTCACCCTCCAGCTTCTGGTATGATGAGAGAGGGAGAAGAGCTTCTCCCTGTCCACTCTCTCCAAACCATGCATAGTTTTATAGACCTCTATCATGTCTCCCCTTAAGTGCCTCTGTTTGTCTCTTGCCTTGAAATCCCTACAGGGTTGCCCTAAGTTAGCTGTGACTTGATGGGCGCTTTCCGTCATCACTGTCCAGTAACATGGACATTAGAGGGCAGTAGAGATACATCTACTTTGCAAACATGCATTGTTATTTCTTTATATGGATTACTGAGCTCTCCATGGTAGCCTTTGGAAAAGACCTCATCTGCCATGACCCCACCAAAGAGCTTCTGTGTTGCCCTACAAAAACATTACAAAGGCAAAAGCACCATTCCTTCTTTTCCTTTCTTTCTTTTTCATGTCCTTGCTTTTAAACAATGTCCCCCCCCCCCTGGATGGGATAGTTCAAGGTGATCACACAGGCGATGGATGCTTGACCCTCTGCATAGGTCTAGTTGCCCAACAGACCTTGATTCACTATTAAATGAGGCACTGAAGCTTTTAGAAGAGTGGGAAGCTGCCCAAAGGCCTTATTCCTATTGCCTAATCTTCTTTGGGGATTTCCTCTGAGCTGGGCAGGTTACCTTCCCCATGGATGCTGCATGGAAGGGGACCCCGTGCATTGGTTTTATACTGAGTGCAATCGTCTGGTCAGTAGAAGCATTACAGCTTTCATTTCCCAAAAGCCTGTTTTCCCCTAAGGTCAAAAGGGATGATCCTTCCTTTGGCAGGCCGGCCGGCTCTGCCTTGCATTTAATTAAATTATCCACACAGCTGAAACAGCAGCAACATAAACAAGGAGGAGAAAGGAAACAACCAAGAGAACCAGCCAGTCTGAGCCAAGACAGCAGCTGCTTGGCTGTGTTTATCAAAGGCCAAGTCACTTCAAAGGGAGAGAATCCCATGACAGCAGATTTTTTCAGGATGAGAGGGTCTGGCTGGCCATATGCCATAGATTTCTGGGAAGACCCTTGGATTTAGCGAAAGCTGTCTTTCAGGGCCAAACTACACATTACACATTTTTGGCAAGAAAACTCCAGGCAGTAGCCCCTTCTCCCCTGGTGCCTTCATCCCAAGCTGAATCAGGCCCCTGTGGACTTTAAAAATGTTGTTCCCCACAGTTGCTTTGGGACTGTGGGGAAAATGAGTCGGGACTGGGGAACCTGAACCAGATTCGACAAAATTCAAAATGTGTAGTTTGGTCCTCTAGATAGTATAATGTTAGAGGCCTCTGTAAGATCCCAACCTGTGCGGCATGGTTGGAGATAGCCTCCCTACAGGCATGGAGTAGGACCTGTATTCAACATGCACTAGAAATAAACAGGACTGTTCGAGGGCTCTTTGGTTTGCCTAGCGTGGCTCAAGCCCCTCTATGCTAACCCTGCCCATGGATGGCCAGGATCTGTGCCGTCCCTAAGACAGGATGCTGGACTAGAGCGGCCACTGGTCTGATCCAGAGGGTTCTTCTTATGTTCTTTTAGATCTTTTGAGGGGGCCCGCATGGCTTGCTGTGCCAGTGTGGTGGAGTGGTAAGGAGTGGTAAGGAGGAGTAGATTCCAATCTGGAGAACCAGGTTTGTTTCCCCACTCCTACACATGAAGCCTGCTGGGTGACCTTGGGCTAGTCACAGTTCTCTCCGAACACTCTCAGCCAAACCTACCTCACAAGGTGTCTGCTGTGAGGAGAGGAAGGGAAGGTGGTTTGGGACTCTTTAAAAGGCGAAGAAAATCAGGAAGTTATCACAACAGTATTGCCAGCCAATTTCAGCCTTGGTTTCTGTCAGTAAAGGCTGGGGGTGGGGTGGGCAGGGTCCTTTCTTCTTCTTCTTCTTCTTCTTCTTCTTCTTCTTCTTCTTCTTCTTCTTCTTCTTCTTCTTCTTCTTCTTCATTGCCAGGGAGATGGAAGGGTCAATAAGAAGAGGAAGACAAGGGCACTTCCAACAAACCCACTCCCTCCCAAGCTGGGGCCACAGCATGGACCACAACTGGGAAGGGGACAGAGCCAACACCAAAGAATGAGATTTTGGCATACCCCCCCCCTTTACAGACAAAATAACATTCTAAGTCTTTGTTTGTAGGTATGTGTGGCACAGCAGTGAGAGGGTCGGACTCGGATCTGAGAGAGTCCGGTTCCAGCCCCCACTCCATGGAAGCTTGCAGGATGACTTGGGCCTGTCACTCTCTCTTACCGTAACTTACCTCGCAGGATTATTGTCGTGAGGATAAAATGGAGAAGAGAAGAACAATGTAAGCCACTTTGGAGAGAGAGTCGAGGTATTCATGAAGTAAATACAGGAAATATTTCTTCTGCACTGACATTTTTGGCACTCTTTTCCACGTGTGTCTTATAAGTGGGGGAAGTCATGGCTCTCCAAGAGACTGGGCGAAGACTTAATGGTCTTTCATGCATGGCTGTTTCACTCACCGTCACCCTTCCAACAACTTCACATCTTTGTTTGGATTATGCATGCTGTTTCCGATCATCAGAGGTCACCTCGCTGCCCCCCTGCGTTTCCCCTCATTTTGACCACATTTTCAGGGACCTGTATTATCTTGAATTTGAAAATGTGGGAAAAATGTGGGGAAGCGCAGGGGGGCAGCAAGGTGACCTCTGAGGGTTGGGAACGGCATGCATAATGTAAACAAACACCTGAAGTCGTTGGAGGGGTTATGGTGAGTGAAACAGCCATGCATAAAAGATCTATGCATATTATATATAGATATATAGATGTTGATATAGATATAGACATATAGATAGATATATTCTAAAATTAAAAAATGGGGAGGACAGATTTATTCCTTCTTTGCTGGCATCACGAACTTAGTGTCCACTGTCCCATCATACCCAAGCATCAGTGGTATTGCTTCATTAGAGATGTAGGCTGTAGTATTGCTGCAAACCCAAGTGTCCAAGGGATGCCAAACCAGAATAAAACCGAGGGTTGCCAGCTTCCAGGTAGTAGTAGTAGAAGAAGAAGAGTTGGCTCTTATATGCCGACTTTCTCTATCACTTAAGGGAGACTCAAACCGGCTTACAATCACCTTCCCTTCCTCTCCCCACAACAGACACCCTGTGAGGTAGGTGGGGCAGAGAGCTCTAAGAGAGCTGTGACTAGCCCAAGGTCACCCAGCTGGTTTCATGTGGAGGTGTGGGGAATCAAACCTGGTTCTCCAGATCAGAGACCACCACTGGAGAGTCCACCGCTGGAGATGACCTGCTATTACAACGGATCTCCAGCCAATAGAGATCAGTTCCCCTGGAGGAAATGGCCGCTTTGGCCATTGGACTCTATGGCATTGAAGTCCCTCCCCTCCCTAAACCCCACCCTCAGGCTCCACCCCAAAAATCTCCACTGGTGGCAAAGAGGGACCTGGCAAACCCAATGAATCCCCACACAGCAGAGTGGAAAGTTCACCCTGTCTAGTGCCACACAATGGAATCCATTCCTGGAGAAAGTTCCTTCTACGCCAAGAGCAGGGACGCACTGCACACCCCAAACTACAGCCAAATCAAACCAAGCGGAGACAGCAGTTTGGAGTGGAAACAACAAAATCAGGAGGTTAGGAAGTCTTTCAAATTCTTGGCTTGCTGGATCCCACCCCACCCCCTTCACCCTGGAGGCATGCCCAGAACAGGCAAGCAGGCATTGTGCTCGGGAGGAAGAGCCCTCTCCTTTGGGTCTGATCCGGGCTTTTGCGGCTCTGGAAACTGGCCTAAGCAGACCTGGCTCAGCCAAGAGATTTATACCCGCCCAGGCCTTGCAGGAGAGGGCTGCCGTTAACCATCAGCAATGCCCAGCAGATTCTGCAGCATTCATAAGGAAAGAAGATCTGGCTAGAGGGGAAGAAAGATGATTTATTCAGTGGCATTAAACCCAGGAAGAATACAGGGCAATTACATGGGTGGGACTCTGGGATGCAAAATTCTCCAGGTTCCGATTACTTGGGGGACCTGAGAGGTAGGGTTGCCAGGTGCCCAGTGGTGGTGGGCAAACCCCCAGTAATTCACCCCTCTGTCCGCCGACCACCTGAGGGTCGGGGGGCAAACGTGCATGCACGCGTACACACCACGTGCACGGCAGTTCCGGTTTACAACCAGAAGTGCCGCCTTGCGAGGGCCCTTTTTCTCTTAGCCCCTCGCAAGGCGGCACTTCTGGTTACCAGAAGTGGCGTGCACGTGCGCACGCGATCCCGACCTCAGCCCGATAGCCTCCCACCAGAGGAGAGGGGGAACCTGGCAGCCCTACCTGATAAGCCAGGCAGACCAGGTGCCTATTTGTGCTCTCATGCTCTCTAGGAATCCATCATTATTCATTTTAACCCTTTACTTGCTTAAAGTCATCCTAAGGTAGGGTTGCCAACCTCCAGGTATTATGCTGAAATAGTGTAGACTAATGAAAGAAGCAGCACGAGGCTCAATTATACAAAAATGAAAAAGCAAGATTGACTATAGAAATTTTTGTATAATTGAGCCTCATGCTGCTTCTTTCATTAACCTCCAGGTACTAGCTGGAGATCTCCTGCTATTACAACTGATCTCCATCCGACAGAGATCAGTTCCCCTGGAGAAAATGGCCACTTTGGAAGGTGGATTCTATGGCATTAGGCTCCAGTGAAGTCCCTCCCCTCCCCAAACCCCACCCTTGTTAGGCCATGCCCCCAACATTTCCAGATGTTTCCCAACCCAGAGCTGGCCACCCTACCTGCCCCCCATTCCCACCCCCTTTCTCTCCTGCTAGTTGCCAGACAGAATGGCTGGTAACCTTTCTCAGGACAAAATGCAATTGGTCGCAGAGATCCAATCGAGACATCCTCTATGTCCTTCCTTTTCCTTCTGTGAGAAGTATACCGTTCATAAGCGGTGGCGTGTAAACCCATTTCCTGTGGTTCCCCCCAGACAAATCACATGCCATCCGAAATAGAAGAATGTGTGCTTCAACGGACTCAGAAACTCTGCTTAGGATGGATTTGCCGTTGTCCTTATAAGAAAATAGGATAAAACATACTGATGATCATTACACAGAAACCTCTTAGAAGCCAACTAGATGCATAAATTCTGGGGCATGCATACACCTCTATTATTGGGCAGCTTTTTGAGAAACTGGGGTATTTTGGCTGTGTTGTAAGGTCATATTATTTGCAAGTAGGGTTGTCAGGTCTCCTCTTATCTCCAGCAAGAGGTTTTTTCCAGCGTGACTGGGGGTGGGGGAGCAATATGGAAACCATAGAGTTTTCAGAGGTTATGGCTAGAGCATCCCACACAAAACCCAGACATGGCAGTATTGAGCCAGCGCGGTGTAGTGGTTAAGAACGGTGGTTTGGAGCAGTGGAGTCTGATCTGGAGAACCGGGTCTGATTCCCCTCTCCTCCACATGAGCGGCGGTGGCTAATCTGGTGAACTGGATTTGTTTCCCCACTCCGACACACGAAGCCAGCTGGGTGACCTTGGGCAAGTCATTCTCTCTCAGCCTCCCCTACCTCACAGGGTGTCTGTTGTGGGGAGGGGAAGGGAAGGTGATTGTAAGCCGGTTTGAGCCTCCCTTAAGTGGTAGAGAAAGTCGGCATATAAAAGCCAACTCTTCTTCTTCTTCTATTGTGTCAGGAGAGCACGCACGTGGGGGGGGGATCACTCTCCCCTTCCTGCTTCTGCCCACTGACCATCAGCTGGTCAGCAAGCAGCCCGGTTGATTGGCGGACAATTGCCCGCCACAGCCGGGCAATTGGGAACCCTATTTGCAAGGCCTTTTAAATGGGGTTTAAACTGCAGGCATTTTCTTGGGGGCAGAGAAATTCATGAGTGGTTTGTGGGTTATTTTTTGTACTTTTGGGTTTTTCATCTAAGAATTGTAAACTGCCTTGAGCCACAAGAGAAAGGGAGGATGTCCGTATTTAAATAAATGAATAAATACAATATTGTGTTGACTTTTTGAGCAACCTCAAGTAGATCTCTGGAGAGGCAACCTATCAACCCCCCAAATGAATAAATGAGTTATAGCCGGTACTCTAACCACTACATCACACTGCCTTCCCACGAACGCTTTCGCAATAGGGTATTGTGACATTCCAACCATATATATAAGAAAAGTGTCACTCCTAGTGGTGATGGAGTGGATTTTGTTTGCTCTGCAGAAGTCTGCCCATTGTTCGGAGCCCTACAACTGGTCCAACATAAACAGAGACTTTGGCGCGCTGTTGGGCCCATAACAATTATTATGGCTTTTGAAGTCTCCGTCTTTGCCTCCCCTGCCGCTGGGTCATTCTGTTTGCAATATTCTTTTTTCCCTTTTCCCGGCTGACCTCGTTCCTGCCGCTTGTGCTCTGGAATTCCTGGCCACGGGCCCCTCGGCCCATTTCTTCGGTGAATCACAATGAAAAGAATTTCAGGAGTTTTTATTTTGACTTAATAGGACTTCCTCCTCTCACCTGTTTACACAGCCAGCTCCCTAAGGAGGGCGCCGCCAGCTGCCGCAGCAGTTCCCTCAAAGAGCTTGCGGGAAGAACCTTCCTTTCAGTCCAAGGAAGGCGGCGCCCCCCTAATTAAATGGACTGGGATTTCCCTTCAGTGGGCCTTTCGTCTTACAATCCCGTCTCCTGAGCTGGCAAAAAGGAAATGCTCCAGAACTAGCCCCTTTCCTCCCTAAGGGTTAGAAGAGCATCTTATGGAAACCCCTCTGCCCAAATTCCTGTGCAGTTTTAGCTCAAAAGCTCCAGTAACGTTATGGCTTGGGTCGTTAAACAATATTCATAAATTGTAGGGTTGCCGGGTTGGGCAGTACCTGGAGATTTTGGGGGTGGAGCCTGAGGAGAGCAAAGTTTGGGAAGGGAAGGGACTTCAACGGGGTATAATGTCATGGAGTCCACCTTCCAAAGGAGCCATTTTCTCCAGATGAACTGATCTCTGTCACCTGGAGATCAGTTGTAATAGCAGGAGATCTCCAGTTAGTACCTGGAGGTTGGCAACGCTATACATTAGCTCCACAGTATGTGTGAAGTTACCTTATACATCATCTAACCACCAAGTTCAGCATTGTCTACTCTAATTGGTAGCATGTTTTCAGACAGAACCCCAGGCAGAGAAGGGTCTTTCACAAGATCCCTTACTTGAGGGCCTTTAACTAGAGACAACAGGGATTGAACCTGGGTCTTCTGCATGAGCAAGAACAGTGCATGTTCTGCTACTAAGGCATAAGAGGTACTTGGGCAGTAATCCTTGGTATAAGAATAGGGGTGTTAGAAATTAGCCCGTTTTCATCTATGAAATGTTGGAGAGAATGCCTTCTCTAGGATGGTTATTAGACCCAAAGCAGGAGGTTTTTGGGGCGGAGCCTGAGGAGGGTGGGGTTTGGGGAGGGGAGGGACTTCAATGCCATAGAGTCCAATTGCCAAAGCGGCCATTTTCTCCAGGTGAACTTCTCTCTATCGGCTAGAGAACTGTTGTAATAGCAGGAGATCTCCTGCTAGTACCTGGAGGTTGGCAACCCTACAGCAATGTTTTAGTATTAAAGGGCCAAACTGCATCAAAATTCAGAGCAAGACCTCGACGAAGGGCCAGTATAAGAATGCCCATTTGCATAGCTGAGAATATACAGTTTAACATCACTGACAATTGACATGTATATTAATAGTACCTAAAGTACGCACAGTCCAAATACTGATTGTTGTGAGCCCTTTATCAGGAAGTGGCACACACAATATCTCAAAATAAACAATAAATCTACACAGGA